>NC_059212.1:4328474-4470974 GCF_020615455.1 Coregonus clupeaformis | reverse complement strand
CCTACTGTTTGACACTAGAACAGCATCTCATTGTTACCAGCCTACTGTTTGACACTAGGACAGCATCTCATTGTTACCAGCCTACTGTTTGACACTAGGACAGCATCTCATTGTTACCAGCCTACTGTTTGACACTAGGACAGCATCTCATTGTTACCAGCCTACTGTTTGACACTAGGACAGCATCTCATTGTTACCAGCCTACTGTTTGACACTAGGACAGCATCTCATTGTTACCAGCCTAATGTTTGACACTAGGACAGCATCTCATTGTTACCAGCCTACTGTTTGACACTAGGACAGCATCTCATTGTTACCATCCTACTGTTTGACACTAGGACAGCATCTCATTGTTACCAGCCTACTGTTTGACACTAGGACAGCATCTCATTGTTACCAGCCTACTGTTTGACACTAGGACAGCATCTCATTGTTACCAGCCTAATGTTTGACACTAGGACAGCATCTCATTGTTACCAGCCTACTGTTTGACACTAGGACAGCATCTCATTGTTACCAGCCTACTGTTTGACACTAGGACAGCATCTCATTGTTACCAGCCTACTGTTTGACAATAGGACAGCATCTCATTGTTACCAGCCTACTGTTTGACTCTAGGACAGCATCTCATTGTTACCAGCCTACTGTTTGACACTAGGACAGCATCTCATTGTTACCAGCCTACTGTTTGACACTAGGACAGCATCTCATTGTTACCAGCCTACTGTTTGACACTAGGACAGCATCTCATTGTTACCAGCCTACTGTTTGACACTAGGACAGCATCTCATTGTTACCAGCCTACTGTTTGACACTAGGACAGCATCTCATTGTTACCAGCCTATTGTTTGACTCTAGGACAGCATCTCATTGTTACCAGCCTAATGTTTGACACTAGGACAGCATCTCATTGTTACCAGCCTATTGTTTGACACTAGGACAGCATCTCATTGTTACCAGCCTATTGTTTGACTCTAGGACAGCATCTCATTGTTACCAGCCTACTGTTTGACACTAGGACAGCATCTCATTGTTACCAGCCTATTGTTTGACACTAGGACAGCATCTCATTGTTACCAGCCTAATGTTTGACACTAGGACAGCATCTTATTGTTACCAGCCTACTGTTTGACACTGGGACAGCATCTCATTGATATCAGCCTACTGATTGACACTAGGACAGCATCTCATTGTTGCCAGCCTATTGTTTGACACTAGGACAGCATCTCATTGTTACCAGCCTACTGTTTGACACTAGGACAGCATCTCATTGTTACCAGCCTACTGTTTGACACTAGGACAGCATCTCATTGTTACTTGCCTACTGTTTGACACTAGGACAGCATCTCATTGTTACCAGCCTACTGTTTGACACTAGGGCAGCATCTTATTGTTACCAGCCTACTGTTTGACACTAGGACAGCATCTCATTGTTACCATCCTACTGTTTGACACTAGGACAGCATCTCATTGTTACCAGCCTACTGTTTGACACTAGGACAGCATCTCATTGTTACCAGCCTACTGTTTGACATAAGGACAGCATCTCATTGTTACCAGCCTACTGTTTGACACAACAGCACCTCATTGTTACCAGCCTACTGTTTGACACTAGGACAGCATCTCATTGTTACCAGCCTAATGTTTGACACTAGGACAGCATCTCATTGTTACCAGCCTACTGTTTGACACTAGGACAGCATCTCATTGTTACAAGCCTACTGTTTGACACTAGGACAGCATCTCATTGTTACCAGCCTACTGTTTGACACTAGGACAGCATCTCATTGTTACCAGCCTACTGTTTGACACTAGGACAGCATCTCATTGTTACCAGCCTACTGTTTGACACTAGGACAGCATCTCATTGTTACCAGCCTACTGTTTGACACTAGTACAGCATCTCATTGTTACCAGCCTAATGTTTGACACTAGGACAGCATCTCATTGTTACTTCCTACTGTTTGACACTAGGACAGCATCTCATTGTTACCAGCCTACTGTTTGACACTAGGACAGCATCTCATTGTTACCAGCCTACTGTTTGACACTAGGACAGCATCTCATTGTTACCAGCCTAATGTTTGACACTAGGACAGCATCTCATTGTTACCAGCCTACTGTTTGACACTAGGACAGCATCTCATTGTTACCAGCCTACTGTTTGACAATATGACAGCATCTCATTGTTACCAGCCTACTGTTTGACACTAGGACAGCATCTCATTGTTACCAGCCTACTGTTTGACACTAGGACAGCATCTCATTGTTACCAGCCTACTGTTTGACACTAGGACAGCATCTCATTGTTACCAGCCTTCTGTTTGACACTAGGACAGCATCTCATTGTTACCAGCCTACTGTTTGACACTATCAGCATCTCATTGTTACCAGCCTACTGTTTGACACTAGGACAGCATCTCATTGTTACCAGCCTACTGTTTGACACTAGAACAGCATCTCATTGTTACCAGCCTACTGTTTGACACTAGGACAGCATCTCATTGTTACCAGCCTACTGTTTGACACTAGGACAGCATCTCATTGTTACCAGCCTACTGTTTGACACTAGGACAGCATCTCATTGTTACCAGCCTACTGTTTGACACTAGGACAGCATCTCATTGTTACAGCCTACTGTTTGACACTAGGACAGCATCTCATTGTTACCAGCCTAATGTTTGACACTAGGACAGCATCTCATTGTTACCAGCCTACTGTTTGACACTAGGACAGCATCTCATTGTTACCAGCCTACTGTTTGACACTAGGACAGCATCTCATTGTTACCAGCCTACTGTTTGACACTAGGACAGCATCTCATTGTTACCAGCCTACTGTTTGACACTAGGACAGCATCTCATTGTTACCAGCCTAATGTTTGACACTAGGACAGCATCTCATTGTTACCAGCCTACTGTTTGACACTAGGACAGCATCTCATTGTTACCAGCCTACTGTTTGACACTAGGACAGCATCTCATTGTTACCAGCCTACTGTTTGACACTAGGACAGCATCTCATTGTTACCAGCCTACTGTTTGACTCTAGGACAGCATCTCATTGTTACCAGCCTACTGTTTGACACTAGGACAGCATCTCATTGTTACCAGCCTACTGTTTGACACTAGGACAGCATCTCATTGTTACCAGCCTACTGTTTGACACTAGGACAGCATCTCATTGTTACCAGCCTACTGTTTGACACTAGGACAGCATCTCATTGTTACCAGCCTACTGTTTGACTCTAGGACAGCATCTCATTGTTACCAGCCTAATGTTTGACACTAGGACAGCATCTCATTGTTACCAGCCTACTGTTTGACACTAGGACAGCATCTCATTGTTACCAGCCTACTGTTTGACTCTAGGACAGCATCTCATTGTTACCAGCCTACTGTTTGACACTAGGACAGCATCTCATTGTTACCAGCCTAATGTTTGACACTAGGACAGCATCTCATTGTTACCAGCCTAATGTTTGACACTAGGACAGCATCTCATTGTTACCAGCCTACTGTTTGACACTGGGACAGCATCTCATTGATACCAGCCTACTGTTGACACTAGGACAGCATCTCATTGTTGCCAGCCTATTGTTTGACACTAGGACAGCATCTCATTGTTACCAGCCTACTGTTTGACACTAGGACAGCATCTCATTGTTACCAGCCTACTGTTTGACACTAGGACAGCATCTCATTGTTACCAGCCTACTGTTTGACACTAGGACAGCATCTCATTGTTACCAGCCTACTGTTTGACACTAGGACAGCATCTCATTGTTACCAGCCTACTGTTTGACACTAGGACAGCATCTCATTGTTACCAGCCTACTGTTTGACACTAGGACAGCATCTCATTGTTACCAGCCTAATGTTTGACACTAGGACAGCATCTCATTGTTACCAGCCTACTGTTTGACACTAGGACAGCATCTCATTGTTACCAGCCTACTGTTTGACACTAGGACAGCATCTCATTGTTACCAGCCTAATGTTTGACACTAGGACAGCATCTCATTGTTACCAGCCTACTGTTTGACACTAGGACAGCATCTCATTGTTACCAGCCTACTGTTTGACACTAGGACAGCATCTCATTGTTACCAGCCTACTGTTTGACACTAGGACAGCATCTCATTGTTACCAGCCTACTGTTTGACACTAGGACAGCATCTCATTGTTACCAGCCTACTGTTTGACACTAGGACAGCATCTCATTGTTACCAGCCTACTGTTTGACACTAGGACAGCATCTCATTGTTACCAGCCTACTGTTTGACACTAGGACAGCATCTCATTGTTACCAGCCTACTGTTTGACACTAGGACAGCATCTCATTGTTACCAGCCTATTGTTTGACTCTAGGACAGCATCTCATTAGTTACCAGCCTAATGTTTGACACTAGGACAGCATCTCATTGTTACCAGCCTACTGTTTGACACTAGGACAGCATCTCATTGTTACCAGCCTACTGTTTGACACTAGGACAGCATCTCATTGTTACCAGCCTACTGTTTGACCTAGGACAGCATCTCATTGTTACAGCCTATTGTTTGACACTAGCAGCATCTCATTGTCTGTGTGACACTAGGACAGCATCTCATTGTTACCAGCCTACTGTTTGACACTAGGACAGCATCTCAGTTGCCAGCTCTACTGTTTGACACTAGGACAGCATCTCTTATTTGCCAGCCTACTGTTTGACACTAGGACAGCATCTCATTGTTACCAGCCTACTGTTTGACACTAGGACAGCATCTCATTGTTACCAGCCTAATGTTTGACACTAGGACAGCATCTCATTGTTACCCAGCCTACTGTTTGACACTAGGACAGCATCTCATTGTTACCAGCCTACTGTTTGACACTATGACAGCATCTCATTGTTACCAGCCTACTGTTTGACACTAGGACAGCATCTCATTGTTACCAGCCTACTGTTTGACACTAGGACAGCATCTCATTGTTACCAGCCTACTGTTTGACACTAGGACAGCATCTCATTGTTACCAGCCTACTGTTTGACACTAGGACAGCATCTCATTGTTACCAGCCTACTGTTTGACACTAGGACAGCATCTCATTGTTACCAGCCTACTGTTTGACACTAGGACAGCATCTCATTGTTACCAGCCTACTGTTTGACACTAGAACAGCATCTCATTGTTACCAGCCTACTGTTTGACACTAGGACAGCATCTCATTGTTACCAGCCTACTGTTTGACACTAGGACAGCATCTCATTGTTACCAGCCTACTGTTTGACACTAGGACAGCATCTCATTGTTACCAGCCTACTGTTTGACACTAGGACAGCATCTCATTGTTACCAGCCTACTGTTTGACACTAGGACAGCATCTCATTGTTACCAGCCTAATGTTTGACACTAGGACAGCATCTCATTGTTACCAGCCTACTGTTTGACACTAGGACAGCATCTCATTGTTACCAGCCTACTGTGTGACACTAGGACAGCATCTCATTGTTACCAGCCTACTGTTTGACACTAGGACAGCATCTCATTGTTACCAGCCTACTGTTTGACACTAGGACAGCATCTCATTGTTACCAGCCTAATGTTTGACACTAGGACAGCATCTCATTGTTACCAGCCTACTGTTTGACACTAGGACAGCATCTCATTGTTACCAGCCTACTGTTTGACACTAGGACAGCATCTCATTGTTACCAGCCTACTGTTTGACACTAGGACAGCATCTCATTGTTACCAGCCTACTGTTTGACTCTAGGACAGCATCTCATTGTTACCAGCCTACTGTTTGACACTAGGACAGCATCTCATTGTTACCAGCCTACTGTTTGACACTAGGACAGCATCTCATTGTTACCAGCCTACTGTTTGACACTAGGACAGCATCTCATTGTTACCAGCCTACTGTTTGACACTAGGACAGCATCTCATTGTTACCAGCCTATTGTTTGACTCTAGGACAGCATCTCATTGTTACCAGCCTAATGTTTGACACTAGGACAGCATCTCATTGTTACCAGCCTATTGTTTGACACTAGGACAGCATCTCATTGTTACCAGCCTATTGTTTGACTCTAGGACAGCATCTCATTGTTACCAGCCTACTGTTTGACACTAGGACAGCATCTCATTGTTACCAGCCTATTGTTTGACACTAGGACAGCATCTCATTGTTACCAGCCTAATGTTTGACACTAGGACAGCATCTTATTGTTACCCAGCCTACTGTTTGACACTGGGACAGCATCTCATTGATATCAGCCTACTGATTGACACTAGGGACAGCATCTCATTGTTGCCAGCCTATTGTTTGACACTAGGACAGCATCTCATTGTTACCAGCCTACTGTTTGACACTAGGACAGCATCTCATTGTTACCAGCCTACTGTTTGACACTAGGACAGCATCTCATTGTTACTTGCCTACTGTTTGACACTAGGACAGCATCTCATTGTTACCAGCCTACTGTTTGACACTAGGGCAGCATCTTATTGTTACCAGCCTAATGTTTGACACTAGGACAGCATCTCATTGTTACCAGCCTACTGTTTGACACTAGGACAGCATCTCATTGTTACCATCCTACTGTTTGACAGTAGGACAGCATCTCATTGTTACCAGCCTACTGTTTGACACTAGGACAGCATCTCATTGTTACCAGCCTACTGTTTGACACTAGGACAGCATCTCATTGTTACCAGCCTAATGTTTGACACTAGGACAGCATCTCATTGTTACCAGCCTACTGTTTGACACTAGGACAGCATCTCATTGTTACCAGCCTACTGTTTGACACTAGGACAGCATCTCATTGTTACCAGCCTACTGTTTGACAATAGGACAGCATCTCATTGTTACCAGCCTACTGTTTGACTCTAGGACAGCATCTCATTGTTACCAGCCTACTGTTTGACACTAGGACAGCATCTCATTGTTACCAGCCTACTGTTTGACACTAGGACAGCATCTCATTGTTACCAGCCTACTGTTTGACACTAGGACAGCATCTCATTGTTACCAGCCTACTGTTTGACACTAGGACAGCATCTCATTGTTACCAGCCTATTGTTTGACTCTAGGACAGCATCTCATTGTTACCAGCCTAATGTTTGACACTAGGACAGCATCTCATTGTTACCAGCCTATTGTTTGACACTAGGACAGCATCTCATTGTTACCAGCCTATTGTTTGACTCTAGGACAGCATCTCATTGTTACCAGCCTACTGTTTGACACTAGGACAGCATCTCATTGTTACCAGCCTATTGTTTGACACTAGGACAGCATCTCATTGTTACCAGCCTAATGTTTGACACTAGGACAGCATCTTATTGTTACCAGCCTACTGTTTGACACTGGGACAGCATCTCATTGATATCAGCCTACTGATTGACACTAGGACAGCATCTCATTGTTGCCAGCCTATTGTTTGACACTAGGACAGCATCTCATTGTTACCAGCCTACTGTTTGACACTAGGACAGCATCTCATTGTTACCAGCCTACTGTTTGACACTAGGACAGCATCTCATTGTTACTTGCCTACTGTTTGACACTAGGACAGCATCTCATTGTTACCAGCCTACTGTTTGACACTAGGGCAGCATCTTATTGTTACCAGCCTACTGTTTGACACTAGGACAGCATCTCATTGTTACCATCCTACTGTTTGACACTAGGACAGCATCTCATTGTTACCAGCCTACTGTTTGACACTAGGACAGCATCTCATTGTTACCAGCCTACTGTTTGACATAAGGACAGCATCTCATTGTTACCAGCCTACTGTTTGACACAATCAGCACCTCATTGTTACCAGCCTACTGTTTGACACTAGGACAGCATCTCATTGTTACCAGCCTAATGTTTGACACTAGGACAGCATCTCATTGTTACCAGCCTACTGTTTGACACTAGGACAGCATCTCATTGTTACAAGCCTACTGTTTGACACTAGGACAGCATCTCATTGTTACCAGCCTACTGTTTGACACTAGGACAGCATCTCATTGTTACCAGCCTACTGTTTGACACTAGGACAGCATCTCATTGTTACCAGCCTACTGTTTGACACTAGGACAGCATCTCATTGTTACCAGCCTACTGTTTGACACTAGGACAGCATCTCATTGTTACCAGCCTAATGTTTGACACTAGGACAGCATCTCATTGTTACTGCCTACTGTTTGACACTAGGACAGCATCTCATTGTTACCAGCCTACTGTTTGACACTAGGACAGCATCTCATTGTTACCAGCCTACTGTTTGACACTAGGACAGCATCTCATTGTTACCAGCCTAATGTTTGACACTAGGACAGCATCTCATTGTTACCAGCCTACTGTTTGACACTAGGACAGCATCTCATTGTTACCAGCCTACTGTTTGACAATATGACAGCATCTCATTGTTACCAGCCTACTGTTTGACACTAGGACAGCATCTCATTGTTACCAGCCTACTGTTTGACACTAGGACAGCATCTCATTGTTACCAGCCTACTGTTTGACACTAGGACAGCATCTCATTGTTACCAGCCTTCTGTTTGACACTAGGACAGCATCTCATTGTTACCAGCCTACTGTTTGACACTATCAGCATCTCATTGTTACCAGCCTACTGTTTTGACACTAGGACAGCATCTCATTGTTACCAGCCTACTGTTTGACACTAGAACAGCATCTCATTGTTACCAGCCTACAGTTTGACACTAGGACAGCATCTCATTGTTACCAGCCTACTGTTTGACACTAGGACAGCATCTCATTGTTACCAGCCTACTGTTTGACACTAGGACAGCATCTCATTGTTACCAGCCTACTGTTTGACACTAGGACAGCATCTCATTGTTACCAGCCTAATGTTTGACACTAGGACAGCATCTCATTGTTACCAGCCTACTGTTTGACACTAGGACAGCATCTCATTGTTACCATCCTACTGTTTGACACTAGGACAGCATCTCATTGTTACCAGCCTACTGTTTGACACTAGGACAGCATCTCATTGTTACCAGCCTACTGTTTGACACTAGGACAGCATCTCATTGTTACCAGCCTAATGTTTGACACTAGGACAGCATCTCATTGTTACCAGCCTACTGTTTGACACTAGGACAGCATCTCATTGTTACCAGCCTACTGTTTGACACTAGGGCGCATCTCATTGTTACCAGCCTACTGTTTGACACTAGGACAGCATCTCATTGTTACCAGCCTACTGTTTGACTCTAGGACAGCATCTCATTGTTACCAGCCTACTGTTTGACACTAGGACAGCATCTCATTGTTACCAGCCTACTGTTTGACACTAGGACAGCATCTCATTGTTACCAGCCTACTGTTTGACACTAGGACAGCATCTCATTGTTACCAGCCTACTGTTTGACACTAGGACAGCATCTCATTGTTACCAGCCTATTGTTTGACTCTAGGACAGCATCTCATTGTTACCAGCCTAATGTTTGACACTAGGACAGCATCTCATTGTTACCAGCCTATTGTTTGACACTAGGACAGCATCTCATTGTTACCAGCCTATTGTTTGACTCTAGGACAGCATCTCATTGTTACCAGCCTACTGTTTGACACTAGGACAGCATCTCATTGTTACCAGCCTATTGTTTGACACTAGGACAGCATCTCATTGTTACCAGCCTAATGTTTGACACTAGGACAGCATCTTATTGTTACCAGCCTACTGTTTGACACTGGGACAGCATCTCATTGATATCAGCCTACTGATTGACACTAGGACAGCATCTCATTGTTGCCAGCCTATTGTTTGACACTAGGACAGCATCTCATTGTTACCAGCCTACTGTTTGACACTAGGACAGCATCTCATTGTTACCAGCCTACTGTTTGACACTAGGACAGCATCTCATTGTTACTTGCCTACTGTTTGACACTAGGACAGCATCTCATTGTTACCAGCCTACTGTTTGACACTAGGGCAGCATCTTATTGTTACCAGCCTAATGTTTGACACTAGGACAGCATCTCATTGTTACCATCCTACTGTTTGACACTAGGACAGCATCTCATTGTTACCAGCCTACTGTTTGACAGTAGGACAGCATCTCATTGTTACCAGCCTACTGTTTGACACTAGGACAGCATCTCATTGTTACCAGCCTACTGTTTGACACTAGACAGCATCTCATTGTTACCAGCCTACTGTTTGACACTAGGACAGCATCTCATTGTTACCAGCCTACTGTTTGACACTAGGACAGCATCTCATTGTTACCAGCCTACTGTTTGACACTAGGACAGCATCTCATTGTTACCAGCCTACTGTTTGACACTAGGACAGCATCTCATTGTTACCAGCCTACTGTTTGACACTAGGACAGCATCTCATTGTTACCAGCCTACTGTTTGACACTAGGACAGCATCTCATTGTTACCAGCCTACTGTTTGACACTAGGACAGCATCTCATTGTTACCAGCCTACTGTTTGACACTAGGACAGCATCTCATTGTTACCAGCCTACTGTTTGACACTAGGACAGCATCTCATTGTTACCAGCCTATTGTTTGACTCTAGGACAGCATCTCATTGTTACCAGCCTACTGTTTGACACTAGGACAGCATCTCATTGTTACCAGCCTATTGTTTGACACTAGGACAGCATCTCATTGTTACCAGCCTAATGTTTGACTCTAGGACAGCATCTCATTGTTACCAGCCTATTGTTTGACACTAGGACAGCATCTCATTGTTACCAGCCTATTGTTTGACACTAGGACAGCATCTCATTGTTGCCAGCCTATTGTTTGACACTAGGACAGCATCTCATTGTTACCAGCCTACTGTTTGACACTAGGACAGCATCTCATTGTTACCAGCCTACTGTTTGACACTAGGACAGCATCTCATTGTTACCAGCCTACTGTTTGACACTAGGACAGCATCTCATTGTTACCAGCCTACTGTTTGACACTAGGACAGCATCTTATTGTTACCAGCCTACTGTTTGACACTAGGACAGCATCTCATTGTTACCAGCCTACTGTTTGACACTAGGACAGCATCTCATTGTTACCAGCCTACTGTTTGACACTAGGACAGCATCTCATTGTTACCAGCCTACTGTTTGACACTAGGACAGCATCTCATTGTTACCAGCCTACTGTTTGACACTAGGACAGCATCTCATTGTTACCAGCCTACTGTTTGACACTAGGACAGCATCTCATTGTTACCAGCCTAATGTTTGACACTAGGACAGCATCTCATTGTTACCAGCCTACTGTTTGACACTAGGACAGCATCTCATTGTTACCAGCCTACTGTTTGACACTAGGACAGCATCTCATTGTTACCAGCCTACTGTTTGACACTAGGACAGCATCTCATTGTTACCAGCCTACTGTTTGACACTAGGACAGCATCTCATTGTTACCAGCCTACTGTTTGACACTAGGACAGCATCTCATTGTTACCAGCCTGCTGTTTGACACTAGGACAGCATCTCATTGTTACCAGCCTACTGTTTGACACTAGGACAGCATCTCATTGTTACCAGCCTACTGTTTGACACTAGGACAGCATCTCATTGTTACCAGCCTACTGTTTGACACTAGGACAGCATCTCATTGTTACCAGCCTACTGTTTGACACTAGGACAGCATCTCATTGTTACCAGCCTACTGTTTGACACTAGGACAGCATCTCATTGTTACCAGCCTACTGTTTGACACTAGGACAGCATCTCATTGTTACCAGCCTACTGTTTGACACTAGGACAGCATCTCATTGTTACCAGCCTACTGTTTGACACTAGGACAGCATCTCATTGTTACCAGCCTACTGTTTGACACTAGGACAGCATCTCATTGTTACCAGCCTACTGTTTGACACTAGGACAGCATCTCATTGTTACCAGCCTACTGTTTGACACTAGGACAGCATCTCATTGTTACCAGCCTACTGTTTGACACTAGGACAGCATCTCATTGTTACCAGCCTACTGTTTGACACTAGGACAGCATCTCATTGTTACCAGCCTACTGTTTGACACTAGGACAGCATCTCATTGTTACCCAGCCTACTGTTTGACACTAGGACAGCATCTCATTGTTACCAGCCTACTGTTTGACACTAGGACAGCATCTCATTGTTACCAGCCTACTGTTTGACACTGGGACAGCATCTCATTGTTACCAGCCTACTGATTTGACACTAGGACAGCATCTCATTGTTGCCAGCCTACTGTTTGACACTAGGACAGCATCTCATTGTTACCAGCCTACTGTTTGACACTAGGACAGCATCTCATTGTTACCAGCCTACTGTTTGACACTAGGACAGCATCTCATTGTTACCAGCCTACTGTTTGACACTAGGACAGCATCTCATTGTTACCAGCCTACTGTTTGACACTAGGACAGCATCTCATTGTTACCAGCCTACTGTTTGACACTAGGACAGCATCTCATTGTTACCAGCCGCCTACTGTTTGACACTAGGACAGCATCTCATTGTTACCAGCCTACTGTTTGACACTAGGACAGCATCTCATTGTTACCAGCCTACTGTTTGACACTAGGACAGCATCTCATTGTTACCAGCCTACTGTTTGACACTAGGACAGCATCTCATTGTTACCAGCCTACTGTTTGACACTAGGACAGCATCTCATTGTTACCAGCCTACTGTTTGACACTAGGACAGCATCTCATTGTTACCAGCCTACTGTTTGACACTAGGACAGCATCTCATTGTTACCAGCCTACTGTTTGACACTAGGACAGCATCTCATTGTTACCAGCCTACTGTTTGACACTAGGACAGCATCTCATTGTTACCAGCCTACTGTTTGACACTAGGGACAGCATCTCATTAGTTACCAGCCTACTGTTTGACACTAGGACAGCATCTCATTGTTACCAGCCTACTGTTTGACACTAGGACAGCATCTCATTGTTACCAGCCTACTGTTTGACACTAGGACAGCATCTCATTGTTACCAGCCTACTGTTTGACACTAGGACAGCATCTCATTGTTACCAGCCTACTGTTTGACACTAGGACAGCATCTCATTGTTACCAGCCTACTGTTTGACACTAGGACAGCATCTCATTGTTACCAGCCTATTGTTTGACACTAGGACAGCATCTCATTGTTACCAGCCTACTGTTTGACACTAGGACAGCATCTCATTGTTACCAGCCTACTGTTTGACTCTAGGACAGCATCTCATTGTTACCAGCCTAATGTTTGACACTAGGACAGCATCTCATTGTTACCAGCCTACTGTTTGACACTAGGACAGCATCTCATTGTTACCAGCCTATTGTTTGACACTAGGACAGCATCTCATTGTTACCAGCCTACTGTTTGACACTAGGACAGCATCTCATTGTTACCAGCCTACTGTTTGACACTGGGACAGCATCTCATTGTTACCAGCCTACTGTTTGACACTAGGACAGCATCTCATTGTTACCAGCCTAATGTTTGACACTAGGACAGCATCTCATTGTTACCAGCCTACTGTTTGACACTGGGACAGCATCTCATTGTTACCAGCCTACTGATTTGACACTAGGACAGCATCTCATTGTTGCCAGCCTACTGTTTGACACTAGGACAGCATCTCATTGTTACCAGCCTACTGTTTGACACTAGGACAGCATCTCATTGTTACCAGCCTACTGTTTGACACTAGGACAGCATCTCATTGTTACCAGCCTACTGTTTGACACTAGGACAGCATCTCATTGTTACCAGCCTACTGTTTGACACTAGGACAGCATCTCATTGTTACCAGCCTACTGTTTGACACTAGGACAGCATCTCATTGTTACCAGCCTACTGTTTGACACTAGGACAGCATCTCATTGTTACCAGCCTACTGTTTGACACTAGGACAGCATCTCATTGTTACCAGCCTACTGTTTGACACTAGGACAGCATCTCATTGTTACCAGCCTACTGTTTGACACTAGACAGCATCTCATTGTTACCAGCCTATTGTTTGACACTAGGACAGCATCTCATTGTTACCAGCCTACTGTTTGACACTAGGACAGCATCTCATTGTTACCAGCCTACTGTTTGACACTAGGACAGCATATCATTGTTACCAGCCTACTGTTTGACACTAGGACAGCATCTCATTGTTACCAGCCTACTGTTTGACACTAGGACAGCATCTCATTGTTACCAGCCTACTGATTGACACTAGGACAGCATCTCATTGTTACCAGCCTACTGTTTGACACTAGGACAGCATCTCATTGTTACCAGCCTACTGTTTGACACTAGGACAGCATCTCATTGTTACCAGCCTACTGTTTGACACTAGGACAGCATCTCATTGTTACCATCCTACTGTTTGACACTAGGACAGCATCTCATTGTTACCAGCCTACTGTTTGACACTAGGACAGCATCTCATTGTTACCAGCCTACTGTTTGACACTAGGACAGCATCTCATTGTTACCAGCCTAATGTTTGACACTAGGACAGCATCTCATTGTTACCAGCCTACTGTTTGACACTAGGACAGCATCTCATTGTTACCAGCCTACTGTTTGACACTAGGACAGCATCTCATTGTTACCAGCCTACTGTTTGACACTAGGACAGCATCTCATTGTTACCAGCCTACTGTTTGACTCTAGGACAGCATCTCATTGTTACCAGCCTACTGTTTGACACTAGGACAGCATCTCATTGTTACCAGCCTACTGTTTGACACTAGGACAGCATCTCATTGTTACCAGCCTACTGTTTGACACTAGGACAGCATCTCATTGTTACCAGCCTACTGTTTGACACTAGGACAGCATCTCATTGTTACCAGCCTATTGTTTGACTCTAGGACAGCATCTCATTGTTACCAGCCTAATGTTTGACACTAGAGACAGCATCTCATTGTTACCAGCCTATTGTTTGACACTAGGACAGCATCTCATTGTTACCAGCCTATTGTTTGACTCTAGGACAGCATCTCATTGTTACCAGCCTACTGTTTGACACTAGGACAGCATCTCATTGTTACCAGCCTATTGTTTGACACTAGGACAGCATCTCATTGTTACCAGCCTAATGTTTGACACTAGGACAGCATCTTATTGTTACCAGCCTACTGTTTGACACTGGGACAGCATCTCATTGATATCAGCCTACTGATTGACACTAGGACAGCATCTCATTGTTGCCAGCCTATTGTTTGACACTAGGACAGCATCTCATTGTTACCAGCCTACTGTTTGACACTAGGACAGCATCTCATTGTTACCAGCCTACTGTTTGACACTAGGACAGCATCTCATTGTTACTTGCCTACTGTTTGACACTAGGACAGCATCTCATTGTTACCAGCCTACTGTTTGACACTAGGGCAGCATCTTATTGTTACCAGCCTAATGTTTGACACTAGGACAGCATCTCATTGTTACCATCCTACTGTTTGACACTAGGACAGCATCTCATTGTTACCAGCCTACTGTTTGACACTAGGACAGCATCTCATTGTTACCAGCCTACTGTTTGACATAAGGACAGCATCTCATTGTTACCAGCCTACTGTTTGACGCAATCAGCATCTCATTGTTACCAGCCTACTGTTTGACACTAGGACAGCATCTCATTGTTACCAGCCTAATGTTTGACACTAGGACAGCATCTCATTGTTACCAGCCTACTGTTTGACACTAGGACAGCATCTCATTGTTACCAGCCTACTGTTTGACACTAGGACAGCATCTCATTGTTGCCAGCCTACTGTTTGACACTAGGACAGCATCTCATTGTTACCAGCCTACTGTTTGACTCTAGGACAGCATCTCATTGTTACCAGCCTACTGTTTGACACTAGGACAGCATCTCATTGTTACCAGCCTACTGTTTGACACTAGGACAGCATCTCATTGTTACCAGCCTACTGTTTGACACTAGGACAGCATCTCATTGTTACCAGCCTACTGTTTGACACTAGGACAGCATCTCATTGTTACCAGCCTACTGTTTGACACTAGGACAGCATCTTATTGTTACCAGCCTATTGTTTGACTCTAGGACAGCATCTCATTGTTACCAGCCTAATGTTTGACACTAGGACAGCATCTCATTGTTACCAGCCTATTGTTTGACACTAGGACAGCATCTCATTGTTACCAGCCTATTGTTTGACTCTAGGACAGCATCTCATTGTTACCAGCCTACTGTTTGACACTAGGACAGCATCTCATTGTTACCAGCCTATTTTTTGACACTAGGACAGCATCTCATTGTTACCAGCCTAATGTTTGACACTAGGACAGCATCTCATTGTTACCAGCCTACTGTTTGACACTGGGACAGCATCTCATTGATATCAGCCTACTGATTGACACTAGGACAGCATCTCATTGTTGCCAGCCTATTGTTTGACACTAGGACAGCATCTCATTGTTACCAGCCTACTGTTTGACACTAGGACATCATCTCATTGTTACCAGCCTACTGTTTGACACTAGGACAGCATCTCATTGTTACTTGCCTACTGTTTGACACTAGGACAGCATCTCATTGTTACCAGCCTACTGTTTGACACTAGGCAGCATCTTATTGTTACCAGCCTACTGTTTGACACTAGGACAGCATCTCATTGTTACCAGCCTACTGTTTGACACTAGGACAGCATCTCATTGTTACCAGCCTACTGTTTGACACTAGGACAGCATCTCATTGTTACCAGCCTACTGTTTGACATTAGGACAGCATCTCATTGTTACCAGCCTACTGTTTGACACTATCAGCATCTCATTGTTACCAGCCTACTGTTTGACACTAGGACAGCATCTCATTGTTACCAGCCCACTGTTTGACACTAGGACAGCATCTCATTGTTACCAGCCTACTGTTTGACACTAGGACAGCATGTCATTGTTACCAGCCTACTGTTTGACACTAGGACAGCATATCATTGTTACCAGCCTACTGTTTGACACTGGGACAGCATCTCATTGTTACCAGCCTACTGTTTGACACTAGGACAGCATATCATTGTTACCAGCCTACTGTTTGACACTATGACAGCATCTCATTGTTACCAGCCTACTGTTTGACACTAGAACAGCATCTCATTGTTACCAGCCTACTGTTTGACACTAGGACAGCATCTCATTGTTACCAGCCTACTGTTTGACACTAGGACAGCATCTCATTGTTACCAGCCTACTGTTTGACACTAGGACAGCATCTCATTGTTACCAGCCTACTGTTTGACACTAGGACAGCATCTCATTGTTACCAGCCTAATGTTTGACACTAGGACAGCATCTCAGTGTTACCAGCCTACTCTTTGACACTAGGACAGCATCTCATTGTTACCAGCCTACTGTTTGACAATATGACAGCATCTCATTGTTACCAGCCTACTGTTTGACACTAGGACAGCATCTCATTGTTACCAGCCTACTGTTTGACACTAGGACAGCATCTCATTGTTACCAGCCTACTGTTTGACACTAGGACAGCATCTCATTGTTACCAGCCTACTGTTTGACACTAGGACAGCATCTCATTGTTACCAGCCTACTGTTTGACACTAGGACAGCATCTCATTGTTACCAGCCTACTGTTTGACACTAGGACAGCATCTCATTGTTACCAGCCTATTGTTTGACTCTAGGACAGCATCTCATTGTTATCAGCCTACTGTTTGACACTAGGACAGCATCTCATTGTTACCAGCCTATTGTTTGACACTAGGACAGCATCTCATTGTTACCAGCCTGCTGTTAGACAATATGACAGCATCTCATTGTTACCAGCCTACTGTTTGACACTAGGACAGCATCTCATTGTTACCAGCCTGCTGTTTGACAATATGACAGCATCTCATTGTTACCAGCCTACTGTTTGACACTAGGACAGCATCTCATTGTTACCAGCCTACTGTTTGACACTAGGACAGCATCTCATTGTTACCAGCCTACTGTTTGACACTAGGACAGCATCTCATTGTTACCAGCCTACTGTTTGACACTGGTACAGCATCTCATTGTTATCAGCCTACTGATTGACACTAGGACAGAATCTCATTGTTGCCAGCCTATTGTTTGACACTAGGACAGCATCTCATTGTTACCAGCCTACTGTTTGACACTAGGACAGCATCTCATTGTTACCAGCCTACTGTTTGACACTAGGACAGCATCTCATTGTTACTTGCCTACTGTTTGACACTAGGACAGCATCTCATTGTTACCAGCCTACGGTTTGACACTAGGACAGCATCTCATTGTTACCAGCCTACTGTTTGACACTAGGACAGCATCTCATTGTTACCAGCCTACTGTTTGACACTATCAGCATCTCATTGTTACCAGCCTACTGTTTGACACTAGGACAGCATCTCATTGTTACCAGCCCACTGTTTGACACTAGGACAGCATCTCATTGTTACCAGCCTACTGTTTGACACTAGGACAGCATATCATTGTTACCAGCCTACTGTTTGACACTGGGACAGTATCTCATTGTTACCAGCCTACTGTTTGACACTATCAGCATCTCATTGTTACCAGCCTACTGTTTGACACTAGGACAGCATCTCATTGTTACCAGCCTACTGTTTGACACTAGAACAGCATCTCATTGTTACCAGCCTACTGTTTGACACTAGGACAGCATCCCATTGTTACCAGCCTACTGTTTGACACTAGGACAGCATCTCATTGTTACCAGCCTACTGTTTGACACTAGGACAGCATCTCATTGTTACCAGCCTACTGTTTGACACTAGGACAGCATCTCATTGTTACCATCCTACTGTTTGACACTAGGACAGCATCTCATTGTTACCAGCCTACTGTTTGACACTAGACAGCATCTCATTGTTACCAGCCTACTGTTAGATACTAGGACAGCATCTCATTGTTACCAGCCTAATGTTTGACACTAGGACAGCATCTCATTGTTACCAGCCTACTGTTTGACACTAGGACAGCATCTCATTGTTACCAGCCTACTGTTTGACACTAGGACAGCATCTCATTGTTACCAGCCTACTGTTTGACACTAGGACAGCATCTCATTGTTACCAGCCTACTGTTTGACTCTAGGACAGCATCTCATTGTTACCAGCCTACTGTTTGACACTAGGACAGCATCTCGTTGTTACCAGCCTACTGTTTGACACTAGGACAGCATCTCATTGTTACCAGCCTACTGTTTGACACTAGGACAGCATCTCATTGTTACCAGCCTACTGTTTGACACTAGGACAGCATCTCATTGTTACCAGCCTATTGTTTGACTCTAGGACAGCATCTCATTGTTACCAGCCTAATGTTTGACACTAGGACAGCATCTCATTGTTACCAGCCTATTGTTTGACACTAGGACAGCATCTCATTGTTACCAGCCTATTGTTTGACTCTAGGACAGCATCTCATTGTTACCAGCCTACTGTTTGACACTAGGACAGCATCTCATTGTTACCAGCCTACTGTTTGACACTAGGACAGCATCTCATTGTTACCAGCCTATTGTTTGACACTAGGACAGCATCTCATTGTTACCAGCCTAATGTTTGACACTAGGACAGCATCTTATTGTTACCAGCCTACTGTTTGACACTGGGACAGCATCTCATTGATATCAGCCTACTGATTGACACTAGGACAGCATCTCATTGTTGCCAGCCTATTGTTTGACACTAGGACAGCATCTCATTGTTACCAGCCTACTGTTTGACACTAGGACAGCATCTCATTGTTACCAGCCTACTGTTTGACACTAGGACAGCATCTCATTGTTACTTGCCTACTGTTTGACACTAGGACAGCATCTCATTGTTACCAGCCTACTGTTTGACACTAGGGCAGCATCTTATTGTTACCAGCCTACTGTTTGACACTAGGACAGCATCTCATTGTTACCATCCTACTGTTTGACACTAGGACAGCATCTCATTGTTACCAGCCTACTGTTTGACACTAGGACAGCATCTCATTGTTACCAGCCTACTGTTTGACATAAGGACAGCATCTCATTGTTACCAGCCTACTGTTTGACACAATCAGCATCTCATTGTTACCAGCCTACTGTTTGACACTAGGACAGCATCTCATTGTTACCAGCCTAATGTTTGACACTAGGACAGCATCTCATTGTTACCAGCCTACTGTTTGACACTAGGACAGCATCTCATTGTTACCAGCCTACTGTTTGACACTAGGACAGCATCTCATTGTTACCAGCCTACTGTTTGACACTAGGACAGCATCTCATTGTTACCAGCCTACTGTTTGACTCTAGGACAGCATCTCATTGTTACCAGCCTACTGTTTGACACTAGGACAGCATCTCATTGTTACCAGCCTACTGTTTGACACTAGGACAGCATCTCATTGTTACCAGCCTACTGTTTGACACTAGGACAGCATCTCATTGTTACCAGCCTACTGTTTGACACTAGGACAGCATCTCATTGTTACCAGCCTATTGTTTGACTCTAGGACAGCATCTCATTGTTACCAGCCTAATGTTTGACACTAGGACAGCATCTCATTGTTACCAGCCTATTGTTTGACACTAGGACAGCATCTCATTGTTACCAGCCTATTGTTTGACTCTAGGACAGCATCTAATTGTTACCAGCCTACTGTTTGACACTAGGACAGCATCTCATTGTTACCAGCCTATTTTTTGACACTAGGACAGCATCTCATTGTTACCAGCCTAATGTTTGACACTAGGACAGCATCTCATTGTTACCAGCCTACTGTTTGACACTGGGACAGCATCTCATTGATATCAGCCTACTGATTGACACTAGGACAGCATCTCATTGTTGCCAGCCTATTGTTTGACACTAGGACAGCATCTCATTGTTACCAGCCTACTGTTTGACACTAGGACAGCATCTCATTGTTACCAGCCTACTGTTTGACACTAGGACAGCATCTCATTGTTACTTGCCTACTGTTTGACACTAGGACAGCATCTCATTGTTACCAGCCTACTGTTTGACACTAGGGCAGCATCTTATTGTTACCAGCCTACTGTTTGACACTAGGACAGCATCTCATTGTTACCAGCCTACTGTTTGACACTAGGACAGCATCTCATTGTTACCAGCCTACTGTTTGACACTAGGACAGCATCTCATTGTTACCAGCCTACTGTTTGACATTAGGACAGCATCTCATTGTTACCAGCCTACTGTTTGACACTATCAGCATCTCATTGTTACCAGCCTACTGTTTGACACTAGGACAGCATCTCATTGTTACCAGCCCACTGTTTGACACTAGGACAGCATCTCATTGTTACCAGCCTACTGTTTGACACTAGGACAGCATGTCATTGTTACCAGCCTACTGTTTGACACTAGGACAGCATATCATTGTTACCAGCCTACTGTTTGACACTGGGACAGCATCTCATTGTTACCAGCCTACTGTTTGACACTAGGACAGCATATCATTGTTACCAGCCTACTGTTTGACACTATGACAGCATCTCATTGTTACCAGCCTACTGTTTGACACTAGAACAGCATCTCATTGTTACCAGCCTACTGTTTGACACTAGGACAGCATCTCATTGTTACCAGCCTACTGTTTGACACTAGGACAGCATCTCATTGTTACCAGCCTACTGTTTGACACTAGGACAGCATCTCATTGTTACCAGCCTACTGTTTGACACTAGGACAGCATCTCATTGTTACCAGCCTAATGTTTGACACTAGGACAGCATCTCAGTGTTACCAGCCTACTCTTTGACACTAGGACAGCATCTCGTTTTTACCAGCCTACTGTTTGACAATATGACAGCATCTCATTGTTACCAGCCTACTGTTTGACACTAGGACAGCATCTCATTGTTACCAGCCTACTGTTTGACACTAGGACAGCATCTCATTGTTACCAGCCAACTGTTTGACACTAGGACAGCATCTCATTGTTACCAGCCTACTGTTTGACACTAGGACAGCATCTCATTGTTACCAGCCTACTGTTTGACACTAGGACAGCATCTCATTGTTACCAGCCTACTGTTTGACACTAGGACAGCATCTCATTGTTACCAGCCTATTGTTTGACTCTAGGACAGCATCTCATTGTTATCAGCCTACTGTTTGACACTAGGACAGCATCTCATTGTTACCAGCCTATTGTTTGACACTAGGACAGCATCTCATTGTTACCAGCCTGCTGTTAGACAATATGACAGCATCTCATTGTTACCAGCCTACTGTTTGACACTGGGACAGCATCTCATTGTTACCAGCCTGCTGTTTGACAATATGACAGCATCTCATTGTTACCAGCCTACTGTTTGACACTAGGACAGCATCTCATTGTTACCAGCCTACTGTTTGACACTAGGACAGCATCTCATTGTTACCAGCCTACTGTTTGACACTAGGACAGCATCTCATTGTTACCAGCCTACTGTTTGACACTGGTACAGCATCTCATTGTTATCAGCCTACTGATTGACACTAGGACAGAATCTCATTGTTGCCAGCCTATTGTTTGACACTAGGACAGCATCTCATTGTTACCAGCCTACTGTTTGACACTAGGACAGCATCTCATTGTTACCAGCCTACTCTTTGACACTAGGACAGCATCTCATTGTTACTTGCCTACTGTTTGACACTAGGACAGCATCTCATTGTTACCAGCCTACTGTTTGACACTAGGGCAGCATCTTATTGTTACCAGCCTACTGTTTGACACTAGGACAGCATCTCATTGTTACCAGCCTACTGTTTGACACTAGGACAGCATCTCATTGTTACCAGCCTACTGTTTGACACTAGGACAGCATCTCATTGTTACCAGCCTACTGTTTGAGACTAGGACAGCATCTCATTGTTACCAGCCTACTGTTTGACAATAGGACAGCATCTCATTGTTACCAGCCTACTGTTTGACACTAGGACAGCATCTCATTGTTACCAGCCTACTGTTTGACACTAGGACAGCATCTCATTGTTACCAGCCTACTGTTTGACACTAGGACAGCATCTCATTGTTACCAGCCTACTGTTTGAAACTAGGACAGCATCTCATTGTTACCAGCCTATTGTTTGACTCTAGGACAGCATCTCATTGTTACCAGCCTACTGTTTGACACTAGGACAGCATCTCATTGTTACCAGCCTATTGTTTGACACTAGGACAGCATCTCATTGTTACCAGCCTGCTGTTAGACAATATGACAGCATCTCATTGTTACCAGCCTACTGTTTGACACTAGGACAGCATCTCATTGTTACCAGCCTGCTGTTTGACAATATGACAGCATCTCATTGTTACCAGCCTACTGTTTGACACTAGGACAGCATCTCATTGTTACCAGCCTACTGTTTGACACTAGGACAGCATCTCATTGTTACCAGCCTACTGTTTGACACTAGGACAGCATCTCATTGTTACCAGCCTACTGTTTGACACTGGTACAGCATCTCATTGTTATCAGCCTACTGATTGACACTAGGACAGAATCTCATTGTTGCCAGCCTATTGTTTGACACTAGGACAGCATCTCATTGTTACCAGCCTACTGTTTGACACTAGGACAGCATCTCATTGTTACCAGCCTACTGTTTGACACTAGGACAGCATCTCATTGTTACTTGCCTACTGTTTGACACTAGGACAGCATCTCATTGTTACCAGCCTACTGTTTGACAATAGGACAGCATCTCATTGTTACCAGCCTACTGTTTGACACTAGGACAGCATCTCATTGTTACCAGCCTACTGTTTGACACTAGGACAGCATCTCATTGTTACCAGCCTACTGTTTGACACTAGGACAGCATCTCATTGTTACCAGCCTACTGTTTGACACTAGGACAGCATCTCATTGTTACCAGCCTACTGTTTGACAATAGGACAGCATCTCATTGTTACCAGCCTACTGTTTGACACTAGGACAGCATCTCATTGTTACCAGCCTACTGTTTGACACTAGGACAGCATCTCATTGTTACCAGCCTACTGTTTGACACTAGGACAGCATCTCATTGTTACCAGCCTACTGTTTGACACTAGGACAGCATCTCATTGTTACCAGCCTACTGTTTGACACTAGGACAGCATATCATTGTTACCAGCCTATTGTTTGACTCTAGGACAGCATCTCATTGTTACCAGCCTACTGTTTGACACTAGGACAGCATCTCATTGTTACCAGCCTATTGTTTGACACTAGGACAGCATCTCATTGTTACCAGCCTGCTGTTAGACAATATGACAGCATCTCATTGTTACCAGCCTACTGTTTGACACTAGGACAGCATCTCATTGTTACCAGCCTGCTGTTTGACAATATGACAGCATCTCATTGTTACCAGCCTACTGTTTGACACTAGGACAGCATCTCATTGTTACCAGCCTACTGTTTGACACTAGGACAGCATCTCATTGTTACCAGCCTACTGTTTGACACTAGGACAGCATCTCATTGTTACCAGCCTACTGTTTGACACTGGGACAGCATCTCATTGTTATCAGCCTACTGATTGACACTAGGACAGAATCTCATTGTTGCCAGCCTATTGTTTGACACTAGGACAGCATCTCATTGTTACCAGCCTACTGTTTGACACTAGGACAGCATCTCATTGTTACCAGCCTACTGTTTGACACTAGGACAGCATATCATTGTTACCAGCCTACTGTTTGACACTAGGGCAGGCTGGAATGAGTGGATCGGTCGACAAAATGGCTGAGCAGCGAGGGGATACAGCGAGGTCGTAGTCATGGCGACTGAAGGTCAGTACAGGAGACCGCGATATCGCACAACGATAAAATCAATGACAATCGCTCGCCACATCACTAAGATCTCTCCCATCCTCGTATAGCTCTAGGACAGGTTGGAATGAGTGGATGGAAAGGTATCAAACTCATGGTTTCCATGTTGTTGTTGTTGTTGTTGTTGTTGTTTTTTAAAACTCCATTCCAAAATTCCAATGAGTCCATCCTCCTATAGCTCCGCCCTCTGCTATATACCTGATGGTTCATTAGTGAAGGCAATAGTAAGTGACTGTGCAGATTGTATGATCTATAAAACATCTAATCTTCCACACAACAGGGCATTAATAGATCCATATGATTTTGAAATCAGTGCTAAAGATCTGTGCTATGTTGAATCAATCAATCAAATGTATTTTATGAAGCCCTTTTTACATCAGCAGTTGTCACAAAATGCTTTACCGATACCCAGCCTAAAACTTCAAAGAGCAAGCAATACAGAGGTAGAAGCCCAGTGGCTAGGAAAAACTCCCTAGAAGGCAGGAACCTAGAGAGGAAGCAGGCTCAGAGGGGTGGCCAGTCCTCTGCTGACTGTACCGGGTAGAGAGGAACCAGGCTCAGAGGGGTGGCCAGTCCTCTGCTGACTGTACCGGGTAGAGAGGAACCAGGCTCAGAGGGGTGGCCAGTCCTCTTCTGGCTGTACCGGGTAGAGAGGAACCAGGCTCAGAGGGGTGGCCAGTCCTCTTCTGGCTGTGCTTACCGGGTAGAGAGGAACCAGGCTCAGAGGGGTGGCCAGTCCTCTTCTGACTATACCCGGGTAGAGAGGAACCAGGCTCAGAGGGGTGGCCAGTCCTCTTCTGACTGTACCGGGTAGAGAGGAACCAGGCTCAGAGGGGTGGCCAGTCCTCTTCTGACTATACCGGGTAGAGAGGAACCAGGCTCAGAGGGGTGGCCAGTCCTCTTCTGACTGTACCGGGTAGAGAGGAACCAGGCTCAGAGGGGTGGCCAGTCCTCTTCTGACTGTACCGGGTAGAGAGGAACCAGGCTCAGAGGGGTGGCCAGTCCTCTTCTGACTATACCGGGTAGAGAGGAACCAGGCTCAGAGGTGTGGCCAGTCCTCTTCTGACTGTACCGGGTAGAGAGGAACCAGGCTCAGAGGGGTGGCCAGTCCTCTTCTGACTGTACCGGGTAGAGAGGAACCAGGCTCAGAGGGGTGGCCAGTCCTCTTCTGACTGTACCGGGTAGAGAGGAAGCAGGCTCAGAGGGGTGGCCAGTCCTCTTCTGACTGTACCGGGTAGAGAGGAACCAGGCTCAGAGGGGTGGCCAGTCCTCTTCTGGCTGTGCTGGGTAGAGAGGAACCAGGCTCAGAGGGGTGGCCAGTCCTCTGCTGACTGTACCGGGTAGAGAGGAACCAGGCTCAGAGGGGTGGCCAGTCCTCTTCTGACTGTACCGGGTAGGAGGAACGCTCAGAGGTGGCCAGTCCTCTTCTGGCTGTACCGGGTAGAGAGGAACCAGGCTCAGAGGGGTGGCCAGTCCTCTTCTGACTGTACCGGGTAGAGAGGAAGCAGGCTCAGAGGGGTGGCCAGTCCTCTTCTGACTGTACCGGGTAGAGAGGAACCAGGCTCAGAGGGGTGGCCAGTCCTCTTCTGACTGTACCGGGTAGAGATTTTAGTGTACATGTGGTCATTGAGTCCGGATCGTTAAAGATGACCTGAGAGAGTGTGACGATGCATAGCCAGCTCTGCTAACTGGTTCACTGACCTTGACATGTAGTAAAACCTGTGGTATTGGTTTGATGTATTGTTGGCAGCTGTGACTGTAGTGAATGGATTGGTGTGTAGGGAACGTGTCACTGTGACATAGAACCATTTCATCTAGATCTCTACAGCCTCTCTCTCTGTCTCCCTTCACTCTACTCACCTCCCTCTACACCTCCCTCTACACCTCCCTCTACACCTCTGCTGGCCCTTTCCTTATTCTCTCCTCTCTCTCTCTCTCTCTCTCTCTCTCTCTCTCTCTCTCTCTCTCTCTCTCTCTCTCTCTCTCTCTCTCCTCTCTCTCTCTCCCTCTCTCTCTCTCTCCTCTCTCTCTCTCTCTCTCTCTCTCTCTCTCTCTCTCCCTCTCTCTCTCTCTCTCTCTCTCTCTCTCCTCCTCTCTCTCTCTCTCCCTCTCTCTCTCTCCTCTCTCTCTCACACTCTCTGTCTCGTCACCCTACATACTCTCCACCCTGATAACACTCTCTGTCTCGTCACCCTACATACTCTCCACCCTGATAACACTCTCTGTCTCGTCACCCTACATACTCTCCACCCTGATAACACTCTCTGTCTCGTCACCCTACATACTCTCCACCCTGATAACACTCTCTGTCTCGTCACCCTACATACTCTCCACCCTGATAACACTCTCTATCTCATCACCCTACATACTCTCCACCCTGATAACACTCTCTGTCTCGTCACCCTACATACTCTCCACCCTGATAACACTCTCTGTCTCGGCACCCTACATACTCTCCACCCTGATAACACTCTCTGTCTCGTCACCCTACATACTCTCCACCCTGATAACACTCTCTGTCTCGGCACCCTACATACTCTCCACCCTGATAACACTCTCTGTCTCGTCACCCTACATACTCTCCACCCTGATAACACTCTCTGTCTCGTCACCCCTACATACTCTCCACTCTGATAACACTCTCTGTCTCGTCACCCTACATACTCTCCACCCTGATAACACTCTCTGTCTCGTCACCCTACATACTCTCCACCCTGATAACACTCTCTGTCTCGTCACCCCTACATACTCTCCACCCTGATAACACTCTCTGTCTCGTCACCCTACATACTCTCCACCCTGATAACACTCTCTGTCTCGTCACCCCTACATACTCTCCACCCTGATAACACTCTCTGTCTCGTCACCCTACATACTCTCCACCCTGATAACACTCTGTCTCGTCACCCCTACATACTCTCCACCCTGATAACACTCTCTGTCTCGTCACCCCTACATACTCTCCACTCTGATAACACTCTCTGTCTCGTCACCCTACATACTCTCCACTCTGATAACACTCTCTGTCTCGTCACCCTACATACTCTCCACTCTGATAACACTCTCTGTCTCGTCACCCTACATACTCTCCACCCTGATAACACTCTCTGTCTCGTCACCCTACATACTCTCCACCCTGATAACACTCTGTCTCGTCACCCTACATACTCTCCACCCTGATAACACTCTCTGTCTCGTCACCCCTACATACTCTCCACCCTGATAACACTCTCTGTCTCGTCACCCTACATACTCTCCACCCTGATAACACTCTCTGTCTCGTCACCCTACATACTCTCCACCCTGATAACACTCTCTGTCTCGTCACCCTACATACTCTCACCCTGATAACACTCTCTGTCTCGTCACCCTACATACTCTCCACCCTGATAACACTCTCTGTCTCGTCACCCTACATACTCTCCACCCTGATAACACTCTCTGTCTCGTCACCCTACATACTCTCCACTCTGATAACACTCTCTGTCTCGTCACCCCTACATACTCTCCACCCTGATAACACCCTCTGTCTCGTCACCCTACATACTCTCCACCCTGATAACACTCTCTGTCTCGTCACCCTACATACTCTCCACCCTGATAACACTCTCTGTCTCGTCACCCTACATACTCTCCACCCTGATAACACTCTCTGTCTCGTCACCCTACATACTCTCCACCCTGATAACACTCTCTGTCTCGTCACCCTACATACTCTCCACCCTGATAACACTCTCTGTCTCGTCACCCCTACATACTCTCCACCCTGATAACTCACTAATGTCAAGAGGGAGAAATGACATAGTTCTCACTCGCCTAGAAAGTTGGAGGACAATGATGAAAATGGACAGACGTATGCATTCTCTCTTTCAGCTGTTGATATGTTGATATTGTAAGAGGTTTCACTTAGTTCTCAATGGGAGTTGGTGTCTGTCATATCATTGACTTGTGAGAATGGAGCTCAGCATTTAACTGTTCTAATGGAGCTCAGCATTTAACTGTTCTAATGGAGCTCAGCATTGAGCTGTTTCTAATGGAGCTCAGTGTTGAGCTGTTTCTAATGGAGCTCAGCATTTAACTGTTCTAATGGAGCTCAGCGTTGAGCTGTTTCTAATGGAGCTCAGTGTTGAGCTGTTTCTAATGGAGCTCAGCATTTAACTGTTCTAATGGAGCTCAGTGTTGAGCTGTTTCTAATGGAGCTCAGCATTGACATTTTTCTAATGGAGCCCAGTGTTGAGCGCCGTAAGTTGATTAAAAGCATCATTATCATATCTCCTGGCCTCACTTCATCACACCTCTTTCATGATTTACATATGCCCTCAGATCCCCTCAAAAACAGTGTGTTTGTGTATGTGTGTGTGTGTAGCTGTGATCAGCTTGAGTTCTGTGTAGCATGGGAATGGGTGAGAACCTATGAATGCAATCTCATTATATTCACTTTACATGCTCTCTCTCTCTCTCTCTGTGGTTGCTGTGAGGTGGCACAGTGGCACCATGACAGAGAGAAGGGGGTAATGGAGAGTCTATGTTGGGGGTGGGGCCAGAGGCCATGATAAGGTTAGGATGGGGCTGAGAGAGATTTAAGTCGGTTGACTAGCTAAAGCCCTTGTATTTTAATAATACCTCCCAGGGAGTGGGCAGAGGGAGTTGAGAGCGTGCTGTACTGTAGGTCACTGCTGTGGGCAAGGAGATGGCAGAGATATACAGCCCAACTGGGTCCTAATGACAGGGACTTGGGCATACACAGTAGAATTCTAGCTAGAGAGTATGTAAATCAAACTTCGCTGCACCCATTAACGTGAATGCTAATTTTAGTAGTGTTACATTATAGTGTCTGATTACATTTACCTTTTAGTCATTTAACAGACGCACTTATCATTGATTACACATGTATATTATCACAAGATCACTGGCTCTGCTTTAACACAGGCCCCTATTGTTGAATTCAGCTCTCCACAGTCCTGGGGCCACAGGGCCATCTTTATGCTGTGTTCTGGAAGTCCTGGGGCCACGTTGCCATCTTTATTATGTGTTCTGGAAGTCCTGGGGCCACAGGGCCATCTTTATGTTGTGTTCTGGAAGTACTACATTTGTGGATCTCGAAGGACTGTGTGTCAAAAAGTCAATGGCAGGGCGATCCAAAACCAGGCAACATGTACAGGCCGCCACTGCCCCTCCCTCCCTCATCTTGCCTCGATGGGCTACCACTGCCCCTCCCTCCCTCCCTCCCTCATCTTGCCTCAATGGGCCACCACTGCCCCTCCCTCCCACATCTTGCCTCGATGGGCCGCCACTGCCTCTCCCTCCCTCATCTTGCCTCGATGGGTCGCCACTGCCCCTCCCTCCCTCATCTTGCCTCGATGGGCCACCACTGCCCCTCCCTCCCTCCCTCCCTCCCTCATCTTGCCTCAATGGGCCACCACTGCCCCTCCCTCCCTCATCTTGCCTCGATGGGCCACCACTGCCCCCTCCCTCCCTCTCCCTCCCTTCCCCCTCCTCCCTCATCTTGCCTCAATGGGCCACCACTGCCTCTCCCTCCTACATCTTGCCTCGATGGGCCGCCACTGCCCCTCCCTCCCTCCCCCTCATCTTGCCTCGATGGGCCGCCACTGACCCTCCCTCCCTCATCTTGCCTCGATGGGACGCCACTGCCCCGTCCCTCACTCCCTTCCTCCCTCATCCTGCCTCATTGGGCCGCCACTGACCCTCCCTCCCTCATCTTGCCTCGATGGGCCGCCACTGCCCCTCCCTCCCTCATCATGCCTCGATGGGCCACCACTGCCCCTCCCTCCCTCATCTTGCCTCGATGGGCCACCACTGCCCCTCCCTCCCTCATCTTGCCTCGTTGGGCCGCCACTGCCCCTCCCTCCCTCCCTCCCTCATCTTGCCTCGTTGGGCCGCCACTGCCCCTCCCTCCCTCCCTCATCTTGCCTCGATGGGCCACCACTGCCCCTCCCTCCCTCATCTTGCCTCGATGGGCCACCACTTTCCCTCACTCCCTCATCTTGTCTCGATGGTCCACCACTGCCCCTCCCTCCCTCATCTTGCCTCGATGGGCCACCACTGCCCCTCCCTCCCTCTTCTTGCCTCGATGGGCCGCCACTGCCCCTCCCTCCCTCTTCTTGCCTCGATGGGCCGCCACTGACCCTCCCTCCCTCCCTCCCTCCCTCCCTCCTTTGCCTCGATGGGCCACCACTGCCCCTCCCTCCCTCATCCTGCCTCGTTGGGCCACCACTTCCCCTCCCTTCCTCCCTCATCTTGCCTCGTTGGGCCGCCACTGCCCCTCCCTCCCTCCCTCATCTTGCCTCGATGGGCCGCCACTGCCCCTCCTTCCCTCATCTTGCCTCGATGGGCCACCACTGCCCCTCCCTCCCTCCCTCCCTCATCTTGCCTCAATGGGCCACCACTGCCCCTCCCTCCCTCATCTTGCCTCGATGGGCCACCACTGCCCCTCCCTCCCTCCCTCCCTCCCTCCCTCCCTCCCTCCCTCCCTCCCTCATCTTGCCTCAATGGGCAACTGCCTCTCCGCCACATCTTGCCTCAATGGGCCGCCACTGCCCCTCCCTCCCTCCCCTCATCTTGCCTCGATGGGCCGCCACTGACCCTCCCTCCCTCATCTTGCCTCGATGGGACGCCACTGCCCCGTCCCTCACTCCCTTCCTCCCTCATCCTGCCTCATTGGGCCGCCACTGACCCTCCCTCCCTCATCTTGCCTCGATGGGCCGCCACTGCCCCTCCCTCCCTCATCATGCCTCGATGGGCCACCACTGCCCCTCCCTCCCTCATCTTGCCTCGATAGGCCACCACTGCCCCTCCCTCCCTCATCTTGCCTCGTTGGGCCGCCACTGCCCCTCCCTCCCTCCCTCATCTTGCCTCGTTGGGCCGCCACTGCCCCTCCCTCCCTCCCTCATCTTGCCTCGATGGGCCACCACTGCCCCTCCCTCCCTCATCTTGCCTCGATGGGCCACCACTTTCCCTCACTCCCTCATCTTGTCTCGATGGGCCACCACTGCCCCTCCCTCCCTCATCTTGCCTCGATGGGCCACCACTGCCCCTCCCTCCCTCTTCTTGCCTCGATGGGCCGCCACTGCCCCTCCCTCCCTCTTCTTGCCTCGATGGGCCGCCACTGACCCTCCCTCCCTCCCTCCTCCCTCCCTCCCTCCCTCCTTTGCCTCGATGGGCCACCACTGCCCCTCCCTCCCTCATCCTGCCTCGTTGGGCCACCACTTCCCCTCCCTTCCTCCCTCATCTTGCCTCGTTGGGCCGCCACTGCCCCTCCCTCCCTCCCTCCTCTTGCCTCGATGGGCCGCCACTGCCCCTCCTTCCTCATCTTGCCTCGATGGGCCGCCACTGCCCCTCCCTCCCTCATCTTGCCTCGATGGGCCGCCACTGCCCCTCCTTCCCTCATCTTGCCTCGATGGGCCGCCACTGCCCCTCCCTCCTCCCTCCCTCCCTCATCTTGCCTCGATGGGCCGCCACTGCCCCTCCCTCCCTCATCTTGCCTCGATGGGCCACCACTACACATTTCTTCGCTACAGTCCGCCACCTGAATGTGACTGGCAGGTCATTTGCCCTGACATAGCGTGACATAACGTATGAGGAAAAGTGAGGGGGTGGGGATGAGCGAGAAAGAGAGAGAGAGAGAGAGAGAGAAAGAAAGAGAGAGGGTTTCAGTAAATAACATGGAGGGAGAGAGAGAAAACAGTGGTGCGTAAATCCTCTTTACCCCGGTGTTTTAATCCCTCCCTCGGCCTTACGACTGCCGTCAATCAAACGGAGTGACAGCAGCGTGTCATGTGGTGGGGGATGGGGAGGCGGGACTTAGCAACAGATAGAGCCCTAGAACCACTCAATCTCAATTCATTTTTTCCACAATCTCCTCCTTCTCAACAGTATTGGAGGAGAAGGTCCAAGGTCCCTCCTCTCCGACCTCTCCTTTTGAGAGGGAGGTGAGAGGACCAAGGAAAGACATGACACATGACTGATGCACCAGAGAAGTTCTGTTTTGATGTTTTCCCTGCGTGGAGCCAGTTACAGGTTTAGACCTTACCGTGTGTGTGTGTGTGTGTGTGTGTGTGTGTGTGTGTGTGTGTGTGTGTGTGAGAGAGAGAAAATATCAGAAGAGAGAAAGGAGAGAGAGGTTTTAAGAGTCTGACTGTCCTGTACTGTGGTCTGCTGTTCCTTTCAGAGCCAATACTAAATTATTAAAGACCTACTGACGACTCCAGAAAGAAAGAGAGGGAGGGAGAGAGAGAGAGAGAGAGAGAGAGTGGGAAGACATTATCTGACATTAAAACATAGGATCACACCATAGGATCACACCAATGGGCACACACTGGTTGAATCAACGTTGTTTCCACATCATTTCAATGAAATTACGTTGAACCAACGTGGAATGGACGTTGAATTGAAGTCTGTGCACAGTGGGACCTGAGCCTGCCTCCACTCACCTGAAAATAACTTGAATTGTTTGATTTGGACATAAAGAACATTTCTCTGAGTTTCCACGTCTATGAAACATTGAGTCTCTTGCCGACTGCCTCCCAGTGTACAGAAATATAAATGTTATCGTTGACTTCAAACTCACGCTGGTTCTTACCGTGTTCCACCGTTGTGTACTTGACCGCGGTCACACGATATGGTTTCCCGTCTGTCCCGACAACAAAGCATCTCAGAAGATAAAATGGCCAAGGCTTATGTGGAGTTTAAATGGAAACCTTTGAAACAGGCTTTCTAAAATGCATGACATTATGACAACTGACTTGGAATGATTGAGAGTGCTGTATTGTTTTAATGTACATGTTATGTTAATGAAATAAATAACAGATTGAAGTGAACTTAAAGAAATGTGTATTACAAAACAAATCTGCCAACTCCTTTCAGTTTAGAGTCTCCCTCCCTCCCTCCCTCCCTACCCCGCTCCCTACCCCCCTCTCTCTCCCTCCCTACACCTCTCCCTTCCTCCCGCTCTCCCTACACCTCTCCCTCTCTACCCCTCGCCCTCCCACGCTCCCTACACCTCTCCCTCCCTACCCCTCTCCCTCCCTACCCCTCTCCCTCCCTACCCCTCTCTCTCTCCCTCCCTCCCTCCCCTCTCTCTCTCCTATAGTAACACTTGGGAAGAGTTTGTAATTGCCCTGGAGAGAGAGAACAAGGGATGGTTTCAGATGCTCTCTTAGAGAAGTGGGAGGTAAAGCCATCTGGGAGGCAGAGAGGAGACCCTTAACAGTTCATCCTACCAGGGGTGCTGGTCTTAGTGTAGAGGTCTGACTTAACCCCTCTCAGCTATTATACCTGTCTCAGAGCTGTGAGGGGGACCAGACTGGGATAATCAATCAAATGTATTCATAAAGCCCTTTTTACATCAGCAGATGTCACAAAGTGCTTTTACAGAAACCCAGCCTAAAACCCCAAACAGCAAGCAATGCAGATGTAGAAGCACGGTGGCTAGAAAAAACTCCCTAGAAAGGCAGGAACCTAGGAAGAAACCTAGAGAGGAACCAGGCTCGGAGGGGTTGCCAGTCCTCTTCTGGCTGTGCCGGGTGGAGATTATGAGAGTACACGGCCATTAAGGCCAGATCGTTCTTCAAGATGTTCACTGGGAGATAAGAGAGGGAAGAATTCTAACCTTGAGGGATGTATTTGCTGTATCTGTGTGTCTGTCTAATCTAGACAATGGTTCAGTGAAGGTGGTCACAAGCCTTTAACTCGTTTGACTCAAAACTAGGAGAACACTGAGCCATCCGCAATGCTATGTAGACTAGTTTCATTATCAACAAAACAGCCTGTTCTACCGTATCTGAAATGCATACCGTATGCAGCTTGACTTGTGTGTGATCTCTCATATCCTCAGTAAGCAGCAACTCTTAAGTGATAACAATTCTTCTGTTCATCGCCATAACGCACTAACGTGATACTTTATGATACTTGTGTTTTCTCCCTCTCTCTCTCTCTCTCTCGCTCCTCAGTCTTTGCAGTAGCAGCCAGTCTTCTCGTGGTTTGGAGGCCGACGCCCATCTCACTACCCAGAAGCCATGGCAGATGAAGCGGACATGCGCAATGAGCTGGAAAACCTGCAGGCGAAGGCGGACCAGATAGCTGATGAGGTAAAACACTCTCACACACACACACACACACCTCACACACCTCACACACACACACACACACACACACACACACACTCACACACACATCACACACACTTCACACACACACACCTCACACACACCACACACACACACACACACACACACACACACACCTCACACACACCTCACACACACACCTCACACATACCTCACACACACCACACACACACCACACACACACACACCTCACACACACCTCACACACCTCACACACACACACACACACACCTCACACACACACCTCACACACACCTCACACATACAGTGAGGGAAAAAGGTATTTGATCCCCTGCTGATTTTGTACATTTGCCCACTGACAAAGACATGATCAGTCTATAATGTTAATGGTAGGTTTATTTAAACAGTGAGAGACAGAATAACAACAACAAAATCAAGAAAAACGCATTTCAAAAATTTTATAAATTGAATTGCATTTTAATGAGGGAAATAAGTATTTGACCCCCTCTCAATCAGAAAGATTTCTGGCTCCCAGGTGTCTTTTATACAGGTAACGAGCTGAGATTAGGAGCACACTCTTAAAGGGAGTGTACCTGTATAAAAGACACCTGTCCACAGAAGCAATCAATCAATCAGATTCCAAACTCTCCACCATGGCCAAGACCAAAGAGCTCTCCAAGGATGTCAGGGACAAGATTGTAGACCTACACAAGGCTGGAATGGGCTACAAGACCATCACCAAGCAGCTTGGTGAGAAGGTAACAACAGTTGGTGCGATTATTTGCAAATGGAAGAAACACAAAATAACTGTCAATCTCCCTCGGCCTGGGGCTCCATGCAAGATCTCACCACGTGGAGTTGCAATGATCATGAGAATGGTGAGGAATCAGCCCAGAACTACACGAGAGGATCTTGTCAATGATCTCAAGGCAGCTGGGACCATAGTCATAAAGAAAACAATTGGTAACACACTACACCGTGAAGGACTGAAATCCTGCAGCGCCCGCAAGGTCCCCCTGCTCAAGAAAGCACATATACAGGGCCGTCTGAAGTTTGCCAATGAACATCTGAATGATTCAGAGGAGAACTGGGTGAAAGTGTTGTGGTCAGATGACACCAAAATCGAGCTCTTTGGCATCAACTCAACTCGCCGTGTTTGGAGGAGGAGGAATGATGCCTATGACCCCAAGAACACCATCCCCACCGTCAAACATGGAGGTGGAAACATTATGCTTTGGGGGTGTTTTTCTGCTAAGGGGACAGGACAACTTCACCGCATCAAAGGGACGATGGACGGGGCCATGTACCGTCAAATCTTGGGTGAGAACCTCCTTCCCTCAGCCAGGGCATTGAAAATGGGTCGTGGATGGGTTTTCCAGCATGACAATGACCCAAAACACAACGCCAAGGCAACAAAGGAGTGGCTTAAGAAGAAGCACATTAAGGTCCTGGAGTGGCCTAGCCAGTCTCCAGACCTTTAATCCCACATAAAATCTGTGGAGGGAGCTGAAGGTTCGAGTTGCCAAATGTCAGCCTCGAAACCTTAATGACTAGGAGAAGATCTGCAAAGAGGAGTGGAACAAAATCCCTCCTGAGATGTGTGCAAACCTGGTGGCCAACTACAAGAAACATCTGACCTCTGTGATTGCCAACAAGGGTTTTGCCACCAAGTACTAAGTCATGTTTTGCAGAGGGGTCAAATACTTATTTCCCTCATTAAAATGCAAATAAATTTCTAACAATTTTGACATGCGTTTTTCTGGATTTTTTATTGTTATTCTGTCTCTCACTGTTCAAATAAACCTACCATTAAAATTATAGACAGATCATGTCTTTGTCAGTGGGCAAACGTACAAAATCAGCAGGGGATCAAATACTTTTTCCCCTCATTGTACCTCACACACACCTCACACACACCACACACACACCTCACACATACACCTCACACACACCTCACACACACCTCACACACCTCACACACACACCTCACACATACCTCACACACACCACACACACACACACACACACACCTCACACACACCTCACACACACCTCACACACACCTCACACATACCTCACACACACCACACACACACACACACCTCACACACACCTTACACACACACCTCACACACACCTTACACACACACACCTCCACACACACACACACACACACACACACACACACCTCACACACACCTCACACACACACACACCTCACACATACCTCACACCTCACACACTCACACACACACCTCACACACACCTCACACACACCTCACACACCCCTCACACATACCTCACACACACCTCACACACACCTTACACACACCTCACACACACCTCACACACCCCTCACACACACCTCACACCTGAGTGACGGCTCACAGTAGACATTCATCATTTCATTCACACAAATGAGGTCCACATCAGGGGTCATATTTGAAAATCGTCTTAGAGTAAGAGTGCTGATCTCGGAACGGTTTTGCATTTTAGATCAAAATGAATACGATTATACGGACAGGGGGCACCTGATCCTAGATCAGCATTTCTACTCTGAGATGCTTTTTGAATACCTGAGACAGAAGCAAACAACTAGACATCTGTTCCATATCAGAGCTCTATCAACTAGACATCTGTTCCATATCAGAGCTCTATCAACTAGACATCTGTTCCATATCAGAGCTCTATCAACTAGACATCTGTTCCATATCAGAGCTCTATCAACTAGACATCTGTTCCATATCAGAGCTCTATCAACTAGATATCTGTTCCATATCAGAGCTCTGTCAACTAGACATCTATTCCATATCAGAGCTCTATCAACTAGACATCTGTTCCATATCAGAGCTCTATCAACTAGACATCTGTTCCATATCAGAGCTCTATCAACTAGAAATATATTCCATATCAGAGCTCTATCAACTAGACATATGTTCCATATCAGAGCTCTGTCAACTAGACATCTGTTCCATATCAGAGCTCTATCAACTAGACATCTGTTCCATATCAGAGCTCTATCAACTAGACATCTGTTCCATATCAGAGCTCTGTCAACTAGAAATATATTCCATATCAGAGCTCTATCAACTAGACATATGTTCCATATCAGAGCTCTGTCAACTAGACATCTGTTCCATATCAGAGCTCTGTCAACTAGACATCTATTCCATATCAGAGCTCTATCAACTAGACATCTGTTCCATATCAGAGCTCTATCAACTAGAAATCTATTCCATATCAGAGCTCTATCAACTAGACATCTGTTCCATATCAGAGCTCTATCAACTAGACATTACATTTACATTTACATCATTTAGCAGACACTCTTATCCAGACATCTGTTCCATATCAGAGCTCTATCAACTGTGTTCCATATCAGAGCTCTATCAACTAGACATCTGTTCCATATCAGAGCTCTATCAACTAGAAATCTATTCCATATCAGAGCTCTATCAACTAGACATCTGTTCCATATCAGAGCTCTATCAACTAGACATTACATTTACATTTACATCATTTAGCAGACACTCTTATCCAGACATCTGTTCCATATCAGAGCTCTATCAACTGTGTTCCATATCAGAGCTCTATCAACTAGACATCTGTTCCATATCAGAGCTCTATCAACTAGAAATCTGTTCCATATCAGAGCTCTATCAACTAGAAATCTGTTCCATATCAGAGCTCTATCAACTAGAAATCTGTTCCATATCAGAGCTCTATCAACTAGACATCTGTTCCATATCAGAGCTCTATCAACTAGACATTACATTTACATTTACATCATTTAGCAGACACTCTTATCCAGACATCTGTTCCATATCAGAGCTCTATCAACTAGACATTACATTTACATTTACATCATTTAGCAGACACTCTTATCCAGACATCTGTTCCATATCAGAGCTCTATCAACTAGAAATCTGTTCCATATCAGAGCTCTATCAACTAGACATCTGTTCCATATCAGAGCTCTGTCAACTAGACATCTATTCCATATCAGAGCTCTATCAACTAGACATCTGTTCCATATCAGAGCTCTATCAACTAGATATCTGTTCCATATCAGAGCTCTGTCAACTAGACATCTGTTCCATATCAGAGCTCTGTCAACTAGACATCTATTCCATATCAGAGCTCTATCAACTAGACATCTATTCCATATCAGAGCTCTATCAACTAGACATCTGTTCCATATCAGAGCTCTATCAACTAGAAATCTATTCCATATCAGAGCTCTATCAACTAGACATCTGTTCCATATCAGAGCTCTATCAACTAGACATTACATTTACATTTACATCATTTAGCAGACACTCTTATCCAGACATCTGTTCCATATCAGAGCTCTATCAACTGTGTTCCATATCAGAGCTCTATCAACTAGACATCTGTTCCATATCAGAGCTCTATCAACTAGAAATCTATTCCATATCAGAGCTCTATCAACTAGACATCTGTTCCATATCAGAGCTCTATCAACTAGACATTACATTTACATTTACATCATTTAGCAGACACTCTTATCCAGACATCTGTTCCATATCAGAGCTCTATCAACTAGACATTACATTTACATTTACATCATTTAGCAGACACTCTTATCCAGACATCTGTTCCATATCAGAGCTCTATCAACTAGAAATCTGTTCCATATCAGAGCTCTATCAACTAGACATCTGTTCCATATCAGAGCTCTATCAACTAGAAATCTGTTCCATATCAGAGCTCTATCAACTAGAAATCTGTTCCATATCAGAGCTCTATCAACTAGAAATCTGTTCCATATCAGAGCTCTATCAACTAGACATCTGTTCCATATCAGAGCTCTATCAACTAGAAATCTATTCCATATCAGAGCTCTATCAAGTAGACATCTGTTCCATATCAGAGCTCTATCAACTAGAAATCTGTTCCATATCAGAGCTCTATCAACTAGAAATCTGTTCCATATCAGAGCTCTATCAACTAGAAATCTGTTCTATATCAGAGCTCTATCAACTAGAAATCTGTTCTATATCAGAGCTCTATCAACTAGAAATCTGTTCTATATCAGAGCTCTATCAACTAGAAATCTGTTCCATATCAGAGCTCTGTCAACTAGACATCTGTTCCATATCAGAGCTCTGTCAACTAGACATCTATTCCATATCAGAGCTCTATCAACTAGACATCTATTCCATATCAGAGCTCTATCAACTAGACATCTATTCCATATCAGAGCTCTATCAACTAGACATCTGTTCCATATCAGAGCTCTATCAACTAGAAATCTATTCCATATCAGAGCTCTATCAACTAGACATCTGTTCCATATCAGAGCTCTATCAACTAGACATTACATTTACATTTACATCATTTAGCAGACACTCTTATCCAGACATCTGTTCCATATCAGAGCTCTATCAACTGTGTTCCATATCAGAGCTCTATCAACTAGACATCTGTTCCATATCAGAGCTCTATCAACTAGACATATGTTCCATATCAGAGCTCTATCAACTAGAAATATATTCCATATCAGAGCTCTATCAACTAGACATCTGTTCCATATCAGAGCTCTATCAACTAGACATTACATTTACATTTACATCATTTAGCAGACACTCTTATCCAGACATCTGTTCCATATCAGAGCTCTATCAACTAGACATTACATTTACATTTACATCATTTAGCAGACACTCTTATCCAGACATCTGTTCCATATCAGAGCTCTATCAACTAGAAATCTGTTCCATATCAGAGCTCTATCAACTAGACATCTGTTCCATATCAGAGCTCTATCAACTAGAAATCTGTTCCATATCAGAGCTCTATCAACTAGAAATCTGTTCCATATCAGAGCTCTATCAACTAGAAATCTGTTCCATATCAGAGCTCTATCAACTAGACATCTGTTCCATATCAGAGCTCTATCAACTAGAAATCTATTCCATATCAGAGCTCTATCAAGTAGACATCTGTTCCATATCAGAGCTCTATCAACTAGAAATCTGTTCCATATCAGAGCTCTATCAACTAGAAATCTGTTCCATATCAGAGCTCTATCAACTAGAAATCTGTTCTATATCAGAGCTCTATCAACTAGAAATCTGTTCTATATCAGAGCTCTATCAACTAGAAATCTGTTCTATATCAGAGCTCTATCAACTAGAAATCTGTTCCATATCAGAGCTTAACGGGAGTTAGCCTATATGGGGCTATGCAAGTCATGAATTAGAAATATGTTTGAGTGCTGTTTGACTATAAATAGGCTGTATTGCTCTAAGCTAAGCTGAGTCAACCAGACACTGCTGAAAACAACACACTGTAAGCACAGCTTGGTCACTCAATATGTCCCTCAGCTTTGGCCTGAAACAGTTTATATTGAGCTAGCTGCACACACTCATTTGGCTTCCATGGATAGAAAGAGATCTCATTTCTATGTAAATCATGATAGAACCTTTATTAGATCTTTGAGGCTGAACCGTATTTATTTAAATGTATCAGTCGAACACTGTCTAACAGTATACCCATTTGGCTTCCATGGATAGAAAGAGATCTCATCTCTATGTAGATCATGATAGGACCTTTGTTGATTTTTTTGAGGTAGAGCCAGCACTAGGACTGCCTGCCAGGGGTCATTAATAACAGACACCCAGCCATGGACCAATTATCAGCCAAATCCCACTTTGTGTCAAGAGCACTTAAGTATTTGGCCCTGTTAGTGGAAAAAAAACTGGCACGGCACAGGAAGTAGTCTTTCCAAAATGGCCGTCAGTCTGGTCTGGGTTGGTAGTCAAGAAAGATGACAACATTTGATATAATCACACATCAACAAAGATACATCTCCTGTCTTGTGACCTACCTGCGTCTTTGAGAAAAGTGTAATATTATGTATTATTATAATTACTCCGTCTGTCGCCCCACAGGGTGAACGTGTGGCATCTGAGGTCGGTAACAGAATGCATTGTCTAATATCTCACCCTTACTTCACCACTGTCGCATGTAGCCTACTGTCCTTGGGTTCATTTGATCACAGATTGACAATGCGTTATAATCTCACATTAATAGTCCCTGGCTCAGTTGTCTTGCTGTCCACGTCACTGTTATCCTCTCACTGTTCTCCTCTCTCTGTCATCGAAACCCTACGTGTCAACTGCCGTTAGTCAGCCATAAACTAGGTTTGTCATAAACGAAGTGTCATGGTTATGGGTTACGTGTCCTACTGTGTCTATGTCCCCGTGGTTCTGCTGTGGGTGATGTTTTAGACAGTGTTAACTGTACATCTCTCTGGCCTGTCCTTTCTGAGGAGTGGGGCACAGCCAGAATAATAGACTAGCTCAAATGGACCTATTAAACATTCATGAAGAGATCATGTAATCCAGCCAGGCTCTGGAGAGAGAGGGAGACAGGAGAGGGGGAGAGAGGAGGACAGGAGAGGGGGAGAGAGGAGGACAGAAGAGGGGGAGAGAGGAGGACAGGAGAGGGGGAGAGAGGGAGACAGGAGAGGGGGAAAGAGGAGGACAGGAGAGGGGGAGAGAGGAGGAAAGGAGAGGGGGAGAGAGGGAGACAGGAGAGGGGGAGAGAGGGAGGACAGGAGAGGGGGAGAGAGGAGGACAGGAGAGGGGGAGAGAGGAGGACAGGAGAGGGGGAAAGAGGAGGACAGGAGAGGGGGAGAGAGGGAGACAGGAGAGGGGGAGAGAGGAGGACAGGAGAGGGGGAGAGAGGGAGACAGGAGAGGGGGAGAGAGGGAGACAGGAGAGGGGTAAAGGGGAGGAGCAAGAGACAGAGAGAGAGATTAAGGAGGGGCACGGGCAATGGGAGAAGGAGCAGAGGAGAGGGGAGGGGAGGGAGACATTTAGAGGGAAATATAGGTATTTAAAGGGTATTATTAGAGAAAAGGAGAGAGGGAAGAGTGAGGAGAACAGGTCATAAATCCAGTGGGAATGTGAAGACTTGGTAGCTCACTGTTATCAATGTTAATGAAATATAATCTTATATACCGTGAGCTCCAACAGTATTGGCACAGTGAGATAGTTGTTGTTGTTTTTGTCTCTGTACTCCAGTGCTGTAATTTCTAAACGGTTCACCCGATATGGATGAAAATACCCTCAAATTAAAGCTGACAGTCTGAACTTTAACCCCATAGTCATTGTATCATTTAAAATCCAAAGTGCTGGAGTACAGAGCCGAAACACTAACCCAGTCAATACAGGAGATTATCTGATTATTATTTAATTGTTGTATTATGTAACGATTTTTGAGTTTATGAAATGGATTCACTGAGTGAAAAATTGAGTTAGAATTGAGTTGAAATAGAGTTCCAATAGAATATAGTTGACACCAGCACTGGTTCCAGGCCTTGTATGCCCCACAGGTGTGTTCACCACCAGGTGTGTGGTACCATACAGTAGTAGAGAAGATATTCATCTGACATATCTCTAATATCGCTATTTTCTCTCCACAGTCGCTGGAGAGCACTCGGCGTATGCTGGCCATGGTGGAGGAGGTAAGGTCATGTCAACATTACACACACACACACACACACACACACACACACCACACACACACAGTTTTCTTATTCCAATAGAGAGACAAATCAAATGTCCTAATTTCCTGATCCTCCTTACTTCCTGGAAGACAATGGCTGAGTGCTTTAAACTGTATAGACAGACAGAGGATGAAGGGCCAATATTGCAGCATGTATTATGCACGAGTAGCTCACCAGATGGTCTCATCCAGGGGATATAGGCACATACATAACCCTGGCTGTCTTGTCAAGTAGAGCTGGACCATGTGACGCCAACACAGTCCATAATCCTAGGCCTCTCTATAGATTGAATATGTATGGCCGTCGTGGTAAACGTATCTTCTTGGGTATAGTATGTTGAGCTTCTTCACCAATACCTGGGAGCCACATGTGGCTGTAGGCTAACACGCCACCAGCTAAAGCACTGAGGAGGAACGGGGTGGGGTTTCTCAAAGTAGCATGTCCATAAGTAGGATGTTATTATTTGCAAACCTAGGCTCACGCCGCTCCTAGAATAGTACATTCTTTATTTCACTAATGTTGTTCATTCACAAATAGAAGATTGACGTCAAACATCACTTTTATAATTGTAACTCTTTCACGGCTATGAGGCTGGGTTGTGGAGATAAATAACGTTACTTTAGCTACCAAGGCTTTGAGGAAACCCACCCCACCCAGGTCAATACTTTTCCAATTATCCAATTACAAAGACTTCCTCTCTCAAGCACAGGAGCACTAGCAGGGTGGTAGTCGTACGAGTGCTCTCCCTATGTTGAGTGGGCTTTGAAATAGCGACACCAGGCTAATACAATCAGCTAAGAGTACATATCGGTGCAGGGAGAGTATCCGTTCAGCGCTGTTAATTGCTCTCTTTGACTGATGGGGTGTTGTTACATTTTATAGAGGTTGTGAATAAGGTTACTGTTGGGCTATCCATCTGTCTGATGTAATGTTGTTAGCTCTGCCTCAGGCCTCTAGTCTAGCTTTACTCAAACCCATAAACTGAGTTATCTACTCAGCCGCCTTGTTATAAAGCATTATAACACTCTAGTCTAGCTCAAAAGATGGCGCTGATAGACATGGCAGCTCTGTTTCTAGCTCCTGTGTTATTTCTTACATTATTAGCCCAGAAAGTTTTTTGTCTTTATTATATACAGCCGGAAATAACTTTGGGATATCAGAGTGGCGGTAACTCTGCGGCATTCCGACCAGAAATATGACTTTCCCGAATTGGATCCTTTGTTCATAACCTCCAAGGCAATTGAACTTATCCCAGAGGCTGCTCAACGACGCCGTCGGCGGAGAAGAGGTATTCGGAGTGGATTTCTAGTCCGACTCAGGAGGCGGGCACACCATCCACCGCTTCCGAGTATATTACTCGCTAATGTTCAGTCCCTGGACAATAAGTAGACAAGCTCAGGGCGAGGATCTCCTTCCAGAGAGACATTAGGAACTGTAACATACTCTGTTTCACGGAATCATGCCTCTCTCCGGATATACTGTCCCCGCCCATACAGCCAGCTGGGTTCTCAGTACTTCGCACAGACAGGAATAAAGAACTCTCCGGGAAGAAGAAAGGCGGTGGTGTATGTTTCATGATTAACTACTCATGGTGTGATTGTGATAACATACAGGAACTCAAGTCCTTTTGTTCACCGGACCTAGAATACCTCACAATCAAATGCCGACCATATTACCTCCCAAGAAAATTATCTTCAGTTATCGTCACAGCCTTGTATATTCCCCCTCAAGCCAATACCACGATGGCCCTCAAGGAACTACACTGGACTTTGTGCAAACTGCTGGGGACTTTAACAAATCAAATCTGAGGAAAACGGTACCGAAGTTCTATCAACACATTGACTGTAGTACTCAGACTTCAAAAACTCTCGAGCATTGTTACTCTCCCTTCCGGGATGGCTACAAGGCCATCCCCCACCCTCCCTTGGGCAAATCAGATCACGTCTCCATTCTGCTCCTCCTTTCCTATAGGCAGAAACTCAAACAGGAAGTACCCATGCTAAGGTCTATTCAACGCTGGTCTGACCAATCGGAATCCATGCTTCAAGAATAACATTGACATACAGTGGGGAAAAAAAGTATTTAGTCAGCCACCAATTGTGCAAGTTCTCACACTTAAAAAGATGAGAGAGGCCTGTAATTTTTATCATAGGTACACGTCAACTATGACAGACAAAATGAGGAAAAAAAATCCAGAAAATCACATTGTAGGATTTTTAATGAATTTATTGGCATATGATGGTGGAAAATAAGTATTTGGCCAATAACAAAAGTTTCTCAATACTTTGTTATATACCCTTTGTTGGCAATGACACAGGTCAAACGTTTTCTGTAAGTCTTCACAAGGTTTTCACACACTGTTGCTGGTATTTTGGCCCATTCCTCCATGCAGATCTCCTCTAGAGCAGTGATGTTTTGGGGCTGTCGCTGGGCAACACAGACTTTAAACTCCCTCCAAAGATTTTCTATGGGGTAGAGATCTGGAGACTGGCTAGGCCACTCCAGGACCTTGAAATGCTTCTTACGAAGCCACTCCTTCGTTGCCCGGGCGGTGTGTTTGGGATCATTGTCATGCTGAAAGACCCAGCCACGTTTCATCTTCAATGCCCTTGCTGATGGAAGGAGGTTTTCACTCAAAATCTCACGATACATGGCCCCATTCATTCTTTCCTTTACACGGATCAGTCATCCTGGTCCCTTTGCAGAAAAACTGCCCCAAAGCATGATGTTTCCAACCCCATGCTTCACAGTAGGTATGGTGTTCTTTGGATGCAACTCAGCATTCTTTGTCCTCCAAACACGACGAGTTGAGTTTTTACCAAAAAGTTATATTTTGGTTTCATCTGACCATATGACATTCTCCCAATCCTCTTCTGGATCATCCAAATGCACTTCAGACGGGCCTGGACATGTACTGGCTTAAGCAGGGGGACACGTCTCGCACTGCAGGATTTGAGTCCCTGGCGGCGTAGTGTGTTACTGATGGTTGGCTTTGTTACTTTGGTCCCAGCTCTCTGCAGGTCATTCACTAGGTCCCCCGTGTGGTTCTGGGATTTTTGCTCACCGTTCTTGTGATCATTTTGACCCCACGGGGTGAGATCTTGCGTGGAGCCCCAGATCGAGGGAGATTATCAGTGGTCTTGTATGTCTTCCATTTCCTAATAATTGCTCCCACAGTTGATATCTTCAAACCAAGCTGCTTACCTATTGCAGATTCAGTCTTCCCAGCCTGGTGCAGGTCTACTTTTTTGTTTTTGGTGTCCTTTGACAGCTCTTTGGTCTTGGCCATTGTGAAGTTTGGAGTGTGACTGTTTGAGGTTGTGGACAGGTGTCTTTTATACTGATAACAAGTTCAAACAGGTGCCATTAATACAGGTAACGAGTGGAGGACAGAGGAGCCTCTTAAAGAAGAAGTTACAGGTCTGTGAGAGCCAGACATCTTGCTTGTTTGTAGGTGACCAAATACTTATTTTCCACCATAATTTGCAAATAAATTCATTAAAAATCCTACAATGGGATTTTCTGGATTTTTTTTTCTCAATTTGTCTGTCATAGTTGACGTGTACCTATGATGAAAATTACAGGCATCTCTCATCTTTTTAAGTGGGAGAACTTGCACAATTGGTGGCTGACTAAATACTTTTTTTCCCCACTGTATACACTGACATGGTGACTGAGTTCATCAGGAAGTGTATAGGGGTGTTGTTCCCACTGTGACTATTAAAACCTACCCAAACCAGAAACCGTGGATAGATGGCAGCATTCGCGCAAAACTGAAAGCGCGAACCACCACATTTAACCACGGCAAGGTGACTGGGAATATGGTCGAATGCAAACATTGCAGTTATACCCTCCGTAAGGCAATCAAACAGGCAAAACGTCAGTACAGAGACAAAGTGGAGTCGCAATTCAACGGCTCAGACACGAGACGTATGTGGCAGGGACTCCAGACAATCACGGATTACAAGGGAAAACCAGACATGTCGCCGACACCGACGTCTTGCTCCATGACAAGCTAAACACCTTCTTCGCCCACTTTGAGGATAACACAGTGCCACCGACTCGGAACGCTCCTGAGGACTGTGGGCTCTCGTTCTCCGTGGCAGACGTGAGTAAGACATTTAGGCGTGTTAACCCTCGCAAGGCTGCTGGCCCTGATGGCATCTCTAGCCACGTCCTCAGAGCATGCGCAGACCAGCTGGCGGGAGTGTTTACGGACATATTCAATCTCTCCCTATACAAGTCTGCTGTCCCCACTTGCGTCAAGATGTCCACCATTGTTCCTGTATCCAAGAAAGCAAAGGTAACTGAACTAAATGGCTATCGTCCCATAGCACTCACTTCTGTCATCATAGAGTGCTTTGAGAGGCTAGTTAAGGATCATATCACCTCCACCTTATCTGACACCCTAGACCCACTTAAATTTGCATACCGCCCCAATAGATCCACAGATAATGCAATTGCCATCACACTGCCCTATCCCATCTGGACGAGGAATACCTATGTAAGAATGCTGTTCATTAACTACCGCTCAACCACCCAAGCCAAGGCCTGTTCACCCCGCTATCATTCACCATAGTACCCTCCAAGCTCATCATCAAGCTCGGGGCCCTGGGCCTGAACCCTGCCATGTGCAACTGGGTCCTGGACTTCCTGACGGGACACCCCCAGGTGGTGAAGGTAGGAAACAACACCTCCACTACGCTGATCCTCAACACTGAAGAAATTCGGCTTGGCCCCTAAGACCCTCACAAACTTTTACAGATGCACCATTAAGAGCATCCTGTCGGGCTGTATCACCGCCTGGTACGGCAACTGCACCGCCCACAACCGCAGGGCTCTCCAGAGGGCGGTGCAGTCGGCCCAACGCATCACCGGGGGCACACTGCCTGCCCTCCAGTACATCTACAGAACCCAATGTCACAGGAAGGCCAAAAAGATCATCAAGAACAACAAACACCCGAGCCACGGCCTGTTCACCTCGCTTTCATCCAGAAGGCGAGGTCAGTACAGGTGCATCAAAGCTGGGTCAGAGAGACTGAAAAACAGCTTTTATTTTAATTTCCATCAGACTGTTAAATAGCTAGCTGGCCTCCACCCAACCCTGCCCTGAACTTAAACTGTCAATAGCTGGGTACCACCTGGTTACTCCACCCTGCCCCTTAGAGGCTGCTGCCCTATAGACATGGAATCACTGGTCACTTTAATAATGTTTCCATACTGTTTTACTCATTTCATATGTATATGCTGTATTCGCGGCAGGTAGCTTAGTGGTTAAGAGCGTTGTGCCAGTAACCGAAAGGTCGCTAGTTCTAATCCCCGAGCCAACTAGGTGAAAAATCTGTCGATGTGCCCTTGAGCAAGGCACTTAACCCTAATTGCTCCGGTAAGTCGCTCTGGATAAGAGCGTCTGCTAAATAATGTAAATGTAATGTAAAATGTTCTAGTCAATGCCATCTTATTCAACTATTGCTGTATATATACTATTCTATCCTAAGTATTCTACAGATATACTAAAGGTTCTATCCACATACTGTCCATAATGTCTATACATATACTGTGGGCTCCAAAATTACTGCCACGCCTGACTGGCAATGCACAAGCAATACTTTAAAAAATACAAACAATATAATTATAGAGATAAACTCAAAATACCAACATGTGAGAAATACTGTACTTTATTAATGTTACAATGGAACCAACCAAAATCATACAATTATTTAATACAAAAGAAATGTCACCAAAATCAAGGTTTCATAATTATTGGCACTCCTCATTTAGTACTTAGTGAATATCGTCCCACCACCATATTTCACCGTGGGTATGAGGTGCCTCTCCTTGTATGCATCTCTGTTTCGACGCCAAACATGCTGATGCTGTATCTGACCAAAACGTAAAATGTTGGTCTTATCTGACCAGAGCACCTTCTTCCAGTCATAATTTAAATGACGTTTGGCAAACTCCAAGCGCTTGCGTCTGTGTCTTGGGGTCGAAAGGGTTTTTTCTGGCAACCCTTCCAAAGAGCCTGTGGTTGTGGAGGTGGCATCTGATGGTGCTTTTTGAAACCTGGTGACCCCAAGACGCCACATTTACATTACATTTTAGTCATTTACCAGAACAACTTACATTATCTTTTATATACTGGCCTCCCGTGGGAATCGAACCCACAACCCTGGCGTTGCAAACGCCATGCTCTACCAGCTGAGCTACATCCCTGCCGTCCATTCCCTCCCCTACCCTGGACGACGCTGGGCCAATTGTGCGCCGCCGCCCCATGGGTCTCCCGGTCGTGGCCGGCTACGACAGAGCCTGGATTCGAGCCAGTATCTCTAGTGGCACAGCTAGCACTGCAATGCAGTGCCTTAGACCACTGTGCCACTCGGGAGACTGGTGGCCTGCAATTCTTTCACAGTGATTCTTGGGGGGTTTTGTTGCTTCTCTCACCATCCTCCTCCCTATCCTGGGGGGCAAAATGCATTTGCGTCCTCTACCCGTGAGGTTTTCAACTGTTCCATATCTTTTTAATTTTAGAAAAATTGCCCTGACAGTGCTCAGTGGTATATTCAATCGTTTGTGGATCGTCTTGTAGCCATTACCAGATTTATGAAGGTCTACGACCATCTGTCTCTTTTGAACTGCCAGTTATTTTGTTTTCTTCATGGTGTTGGATGACAAAGGGATATTGCATGCGTGTTACCTCATTTTTATACCCTAGTGAAACAGGAAGTGATGTAATGGTCCAAACACACCAAGACAGTCGTGAAGAGGACACAACAAAGCCTATTCCCCCTCAGGAGACTAAAAAGATTTGGCATGGGTCCTCAGATCCTCAAAAAATTCTACAGCTGCACCATCGAGAGCATCCTGACTGGTTGCATCACCGCCTGGTATGGCAACTGCTTGGCCTCTGACCGCAAGGCACTACAGAGGGTAGTGCGTACGGCCCAGTACATCACTGGGGCAAAGCTTCCTGCCATCCAGGACCTCTATACCAGGCGGTGTCAGAGGAAGGCCCTCAAAATTGTCAAAGACTCCAGCCACCCTAGTCATAGACTGTTCTCTCTGCTACCGCACGGCAAGCGGTACCGGAGTGCCAAGTCTAGGTCCAAAAGACTTCTCAACAGCTTCTACCCCCAAGCCATAAGACTCCTGAACAGCTAATCATGGCTACCCGGACTATTTGCACTGCCCCCCACCCCATCCTTTTTACGCTGCTGCTACTCTGTTAAGTATTTATGCATAGTCACTTTAACTCTACCCACATGTACATATTACCTCAACTACCTCAACTAGCCGGTGCCCCCGCACATTGACTCTGCAACGGTACCCCCCTGTATATATAGCCTCCCTACTGTCACTTTATTTTACTTCTGCTCTTTTTTTCTCAACACTTTTTTTGTTGTTGTTTTATTCTTACTTTTTTTGTTTAAAATAAATGCACTGTTGGTTAAGGGCTGTAAGTAAGCATTTCACTGTAATGTCTGCACCTGTTGTATTCGGCGCATGTGACCAATAAAATTTGATTTGATTTGATTTGATTGGTAATGGCTCAATATAGTTCCTTAAGACTTAGATCAACTTAAAAAAGTGGAATTTAATTCATGGATTAATTTTGGTAGATGTTATTTACAATAATCTTTAAGCGTGCCATTAATTGTGAAACCTTGATTTGGAGGACATTGATTTTTAATTAAATCAATAAATGATTTTGGTGGGTTCCATTGGAACATTAATATAGTACAGTATTTCTCACATGTTGGTATTTTCAGTTTATCTCTATAATTATGTTGTTTATATTTTTTAAAGTATTGTTTGTGCATTGCCAGTCACGGGTGCCAGTAATTTTGGAGCCCACAGTATATACACTACCGTTCAAAACGTTGGGGTCACTTAGAAATGTCCTTGTTTTCGAAAGAAAAGCAATTTTTTTGTCCATTTAAAATAACATCAAATTTTTCTTATGGAATATCTACATAGGCGTACAGAGGCCCATTATCAGCAACCATTAGTCCTGTGTTCCAATGGCACGTTGTGTTTGCTAATCCAAGTTTATCATTTTAAAAGGCTAATTGATAATTAGAAAACCTTTTTGCAATTATGTTAGCACAGCTGAAAACTGTTGTGCTGATTAAAGAAGCAATAAAACTGGCCTTCTTGAGACTAGTTGAGTATCTGGAGCATCAGAAATTGTGGGTTCAATTACAGGCTCAAAATGGCCAGAAACAAATAACTTCCTTCTGAAACTCGTCAGTCTATTCTTGTTCTGAGAAATGAAGGCTATTCCATGCGAGAAATTGCCAAGAAACTGAAGATCTCATACAACGCTGTGTACTACTCCCTTCACAGAACAGCGCAAACTGTCTCTAACCAGAATAGAAAGAGGAGTGGGAGGCCCTGGAGCACAACTGAGCAAGAGGACAAATACATTAGAGTGTCTAGTTTGAGAAACAGACGCCTCACAGGTCCTCAACTGGCAGCTTCATTAAATAGCACCCGCAAAACACCAGTCTCAACGTCAGCAGTGAAGAGGCGATTCCGGGATGCTGACCTTCTAGGCAGAGTTGCAAAGAAAAAGCCATATCTCAGACTGGCCAATAAAAAGAAAAAATGGGCAAAAGAACACAGACACTGGACAGAGGAAGATTGGGAAAGAAAGTGTTATGGACAGACAAATCGAAGTTTGAGGTGTTCGGATCACAAAGAAGAACATTTGTGAGACGCAGACCAAATGAAAAGATGCTGGAGGAGTGCTTGATGCCATCTGTCAAGCTTGGTGGAGGCAATGTGATGGTCTGGGGGGGCTTTGGTGGTGGTAAAGTGGGAGATTTGTTCAGGGTAAAAGGGATCTTGAAGAAGGAAGGCTATCACTCCATTTTGCAACGCCATGCCATACCCTGTGGACGGCGCTTGATTGGAGGCAATTTCCTCCTACAACAGGACAATGACCCAAAGCACAGCTCCAAACTATGCAATAACTATTTTTGGGAAGAAGAATTCAGCTGGTATTCTGTCTATAATGGAGTGGCCAGCACAGTCACCAGATCTCAACCCTATTGAGCTGTTGTGGGAGCAGCTTGACCGTATGGTACGTTAGAAGTGCCCATCAAGCCAATCCAACTTGTGGGAAGTGCTTCAGGAAGCATGGGGTGAAATCTCTTCAGATTACCTCATCAAATTGACAACTAGAATGCCAAAAGTATGCAAGGCTGTAATTGCTGCAAATTGAGGATTCTTTGACAAAAGCAAAGTTTGAAGGATACAATTATTATTTATATTAAAAACCATTATTTCTAACCTTGTCAATGACTACATTTCCTATGCATTTTGCTATATTTCCTATTCAAACTAATTTCATGTATGTTTTCATGGAAAACAAGGAAATGTCTAAGTGACCCCAAACTTCTATATATATATATATATATACACACACACACACTACCAGTCAAAAGTTTGGACACACCTACTCATTTAAGGGTTTTTCTTTATTTGCTAAAAATATTTAAATTGTAAAATAATAGTGAAGACATCAAAACTATGAAATAAAACATATGGAATCATGTAGTAACCAAAAAAGTGTTAAACAAATTAAAATATGTTTTATATTTGAGATTCTTCAAATAGCCACCCTTTGCCTTGATGACAGCTTTGCACACTCTTGGAATTCTCTCAACCAGCTTCATGAGGTAGTCACCTGGAATGGATTTCAATTAACAGGTGTGCCTTCTTAAAAGTACATTTGTGAAATGTATTTCCTTCTTAATGCATTTGAGCCAATCAGTTGTGTTGTGACAAGGTAAGGGGGGTGTACAGAAGATAGCCCTATTTGGTAAAAGACCAAGTCCATATTATGGCAAGAACAGCTCAAATAAGCAAAGAAAAACGACAGTCCATCATTACTTTAAGACATGAAGGTCAGTCAAAATGTTGAAAGTTTCTTCAAGTGCAGTCGCAAAAACCATCAAACGCTATGATGAAACTGGCTCTCATGAGGACCGCCACAGGAATGGAAGACCCGGAGTTACCTCTGCTGCAGAGGAAAGTTAATTAGAGTTACCAGCCTCAGAAATTGCAGCCCAAATAAATGATTCACAGAGTTCAAGTAACAGAAACATCTTAACATCATCTGTTCAGAGGGGACTGTGTGAATCATGCCTTCATGGTCGAATTGCTGCAAAGAAACCACTACTAAAGGACACCAATAATAAGAAGAAACCTGCTTGGGCCAAGAAACATGAGCAATGGACATTAGACCAATGAAAATGTGTCCTTTGGTCTGGAGTCCAAATTTGAGATTTTTGGTTCAAACCGCTGTGTCTTTGTGAGACGCGGTGTGGGTGAACGGATAATCTCCGCATGTGTAGTTCCCACCGTAAAGCATGGAGGAGGAGGTGTTATGGTGTGGGGGTGCATTGCTGGTTACACTGTCTGTGATTTTTTTTAGAATTCAAGGCACATTTAACCAGCATGGCTACCACAGAATTCTGCAGCGATAAGCCATCCCATCTGGTTTGGGCTTACTGGGACTATCATTTCTTTTTCAACAGGACAATGACCCAACACACCTCCAGGCTGTGTAAGGGCTATTTTACCAAGAAGGAGAGTGATGGAGTGATGCATCAGATGACCTGGCCTCCACAATCCACCGACCTCAACCCAATTGAGATGGTTTGGGATGAGTCGGACGGCAGAGTGAATTAAAAGCAGCCAACAAATGCTCAGCATATGTGGGAACTCCTTCAAGACTGTTGGAAAAGCATTCCAGGTGAAGCTGGTTGAGAGAATGCCATGAGTTTGCAAAGCTGTCATCAAGGCAAAGGGTGTTTATTTGAAGAATCTCAAATATAAAATATATTTTCATTTGTTTAACACTTTTTTGGTTTAATTTTTTTTATTCGATTTTTACTCAGCCCCATAAACTGAGTTATCTACTGAGCCACCCTGTTCTAAAGCATTATAACACTCTAGTCTAGCTCTACTCAGCCCCGTAAACTGAGTTATTCACTGAGCCACCCTGTTATAAATAATGCTCCATAAGGTTGTCATTGACTGAGATGACATAGACTTGACTGGGGTTTATTAATTTAGCAACGAACCATATCATTAGCTTAATCTGTAGGTATATACATCACTTGACCCGTGATGCAGATGGGACCACCTATTTAACATTCAGTGGAGCATCAGGCATATATTCCAGTGCAAAATTTAAATCCAAAGATTTGAACAAACCAATGAGGGGTTGAATCTATCTCTCTATCCCCCATATAAGCTTTGAGCCATTCACGATGAGGGGAGAGAGACAGTATTTTAAAGTCTGTTATATCAGGACTCTGTTGAAGTGGTGGAGGGAGAGAGACAGTATTATATAAAGTATGTTTTACCAGGACTCTGTGGAAGTGGTGGAGGGAGAGAGACAATATTATAAGTATGTTTTATTAGGACTCTGTGGAAGTGGTGGAGGGAGAGAGACAATATTATAAGTATGTTTTATTAGGACTCTGTGGAAGTGCTGGAGGGAGATAGCAAGAGGATAATAATAAATGCTACTGGTTGGTGGCTATCTCCAGAGAGACGGGATCTGATGGTCATCTGTAAAACCCTTAATCTCACACAGACAGACAGACACACACACACACACACAAACACACACACACACACAGAACAAGATAGTCCAGATTCTAGAATGTAGAAAGAGTTGGTCCAGATTCTAGAATGTAGAAAGAGATGGTCCATATTCTATAATGTAGAAAAAGATGGTCCAGATTTGAGTATGTAAACAAAATGACACAGACAAAAGCTGAAAACTTTGCAGACGGTGCAAACCATAGACAACATATCTATGGTGAAAACATATTACTTATCAATGACCCAAGCCCAGCTCAGTTAATCCCTACCATTGTGTCGCTGAGTCGTCATAATGCTTTAGCAAATGTACATTATACCAGGGGCATGGTAGACACAATGTACAGTGGGGCAAAAAAGTATTTAGTCAGCCACCAATTGTGCAAGTTCTCCCACTTAAAAAGATGAGAGAGGCCTGTAATTTTCATCATAGGTACACGTCAACTATGACAGACAAATTGAGAAAAAAAAATCCAGAAAATCCCATTGTAGGATTTTTAATGAATTTATTTGCAAATTATGGTGGAAAATAAGTATTTGGTCACCTACAAACAAGCAAGATTTCTGGCTCTCACAGACCTGTAACTTCTTCTTTAAGAGGCTCCTCTGTCCTCCACTCGTTACCTGTATTAATGGCACCTGTTTGAACTTGTTATCAGTATAAAAGACACCTGTCCACAACCTCAAACAGTCACACTCCAAACTTCACAATGGCCAAGACCAAAGAGCTGTCAAAGGACACCAAAAACAAAATTGTAGACCTGCACCAGGCTGGGAAGACTGAATCTGCAACAGGTAAGCAGCTTGGTTTGAAGAAATCAACTGTGGGAGCAATTATTAGGAAATGGAAGACATACAAGACCACTGATAATCTCCCTCGATCTGGGGCTCCATGCAAGATCTCACCCCGTGGGGTCAAAAAGATCACAAGAACGGTGAGCAAAAATCCCAGAACCACACGGGGGGACCTAGTGAATGACCTGCTGAGAGCTGGGACCAAAGTAACAAAGCCAACCATCAGTAACACACTACGCCGCCAGGGACTCAAATCCTGCAGTGAGAGACGTGTCCCCCTGCTTAAGCCAGTACATGTCCAGGCCCGTCTGAAGTGCATTTGGATGATCCAGAAGAGGATTGGGAGAATGTCATATGGTCAGATGAAACCAATATATAACTTTTTGGTAAAAACTCAACTCGTCATGTTTGGAGGACAAAGAATGCTGAGTTGCATCCAAAGAACACCATACCTACTGTGAAGCATGGGGTTGGAAACATCATGCTTTGGGGCTGTTTTTCTGCAAAGGGACCAGGACAACTGATCCGTGTAAAGGAAAGAATGAATGGGGCCATGTATCGTGAGATTTTGAGTGAAACCCTCCTTCCATCAGCAAGGGCATTGAAGATGAAACGTGGCTGGGTCTTTCAGCATGACAATGATCCCAAACACACCGCCCGGGCAACGAAGGAGTGGCTTCGTAAGAAGCATTTCAAGGTCCTGGAGTGGCCTAGCCAGTCTCCAGATCTCAACCCCATAGAAAATATTTGGAGGGGAGTTGAAAGTCTGTGTTGCCCAGCGACAGCCCCAAAACATCACTGCTCTAGAGGAGATCTGCATGGAGGAATGGGCCAAAATACCAGCAACAGTGTGTGAAAACCTTGTGAAGACTTACAGAAAACGTTTGACCTGTGTCATTGCCAACAAAGGGTATATAACAAAGTATTGAGAAACTTTTGTTATTGACCAAATACTTATTTTCCACCATCATATGCCAATAAATTCATAAAAAATCCTACAATGTGATTTTCTGGATTTTTTTTTCTATTTTTGTCTGTCATAGTTGACGTTTACCTATGATGAAAATTACAGGCCTCTCTCATCTTTTTAAGTGGGAGAACTTGCACAATTGGTGGCTGACTAAATACTTTTTTTCCCCACTGTAAGTAACCTAATTTATGTACCTCTAACTGCCCTGATTGCTTCTGCTGATCCTACAGCTATTGTATGCAGCAATTATGTGCCTATGAACCAGATTTATGCTGTTAGCACTGAAGCGGTGTGCCCTAGTAGGAAGTCCACTGTGTGCAGCTTACCCTGCACTAACATAAATAACATGAGCATATCTACTCCTGCTAAGCTTCCCAGTAAACAATGAAAACAAGCAAGCATCCCAGAAAAGTGCTCAAAATAGCCCACGTTAACATACAGTGGCTTGCGAAAGTATTCACCCCCCCTTGGCATTTTCCTATTTTGTTGCCTTACAACCTGCAATTAAAATGGATTTTTTGGGGGGGATTGTATCATTTGATTTACACAACATGCCTACCACTTTGAAGATGCAAAATATTTTTATTTTTTTTACAAACAAGAAATAAGACCAAAAAACTGAAAACTTGAGCATGCATAACTATTCACCCCCCCAAAGTCAATACTTTGTAGAGCCACCTTTTGCAGCAATTACAGCTGCAAGTCCCTTGGGGTATGTCTCTATAAGCCTGGCACATCTAGCCACTGGGATTTTTGCCCATTCTTCAAGGCAAAACTGCTCCAGCTCCTTCAAGTTGGATGGGTTCCGCTGGTGTACAGCAATCTTTAAGTTATACCACAGATTCTCAATTGGATTGAGGTCTGGGCTTTGACTAGGCCATTCCAAGACATTTAAATGTTTCCCCTTAAACCACTCAAGTGTTGCTTTTGCAGTATGCTTAGAGTCATTGTCCTGCTGGAAGGTGAACCTCCGTCCAAGTCTCAAATCTCTGGAAGACTGAAACAGGTTTCCCTCAATAATTTCCCTGTATTTAGCGCCATCCATCATTCCTTCAATTCTGACCAGTTTCCCAGTCCCTGCCGATGAAAAACATCCCCACAGCATGATGCTGCCACCACCATGCTTCACTGTGGGGGTGGTGTTTTCGGGGTGATGAGAGGTGTTGGGTTTGCGCCAGACATAGTGTTTTCCTTGATGACCAAAAAGCTCAAATTTATTCTCATCTGACCAGAGTACCTTCTTCCATATGTTTGGGGAGCCTCCCACATGCGTTTTGGCGAACACCAAACGTATTTGCTTTTTTTTCTGGCCACTCTTCCGTAAAGCCCAGCTCTGTGGTGTACGGCTTCAAGTGGTCCTATGGACAGATACTCCAATTTCCGCTGTGGAGCTTTGCAGCTCCTTCAGGGTTATCTTTGGGCTCTTTGTTGCCTCTCTGATTAATGCCCTCCTTGCCTGGTCCGTGAGTTTTGGTGGGTGGCCCTCTCTTGGCAGGCTTGTTGTGGTGCCATATTCTTTCAATTTTTTTAAATAATGGATTTAATGGTGCTCCGTGGGATGTTCAAAGTTTCTGATATTTTTTTATAACCCAACCCTGATCTGTACTTCTCCACAACTTTGTCCCTGACCTGTTTGGAGAGATCCTTGGTCTTCATGGTGCCGCTTGTTTGGTGGTGCCCCTTGCTTAGTGGTGTTGCAGACTCTGGGGCCTTTCAGAACAGGTGTATATATAAACTGAGATCATGTGACAGATCATATGACACTTAGATTGCACACAGGTGGACTTTATTTAACTAATTATGTGACTTCTGAAGGTAATTGGTTGCACCAGATCTTATTTAGGGGCTTCATAGCAAAGGGGGTGAATACATATGCACGCACCACTTTTCAGTTATTTATGTTTTATTTTTTTCATTCCACTTCACCAATTTGGACTATTTTGTGTATGTCCATTACATGAAATCCAAATAAAAATCAATTTAAATTACAGGTTATAATGCAACAAAATGGGAAAAACACCAAGTGGGGTGAAATACTTTTGCAAGGCACTGTATGTAGCTTAAGAAACAAGGTTCATGAAATTAATAACTTGCTAGTAACAGATGACATTCATATTCTGACTATCTCTGAAACTCACTTAGATAATACCTTTGATGATACAATGGTAGCAATACAAGGTTATAACGTTCACAGAAAATACAGAAATGACAGTGGTGGAGGTGTTGCTGTTTATATTCAGAACCACATTCCTATAAAGCTTAGAGAGGATCTCATGTTAAATACATTATTGTGGGAAGCTGCTATAGATCACCAAGTGCTAACAGTCAGGATCTGGATAGCATGTGTGAAATGTCTGTGATATTAACAGAGAGGTATATTTTCTGGGTGATTTAAATATTGACTGGCTTTCATCAAGCTGCCCACTCAAGAAAAAGCTTCAAGGTGCTCTAGGTCCAAAAGGCTCCTTAACAGCCTCTAACCCCAAGCCATTAGACTGCTGAACAATTAATCAAATGGCCACCCGGACTATTTACATTACATCTGTTTAAACTACTAGAACACAGCTCGGACATCCATGCATACCCCACAAGACATGCCACCAGAGGTCTCTTCACAGTCCTCAAGTCCAGAACAGACTATGGGAGACGCACAGTACTACATAGAGCCATGACTACATGGAACTCTATTCCACGTCAAGTAACTGATGCAAGCAGTAGAATCAGATTTTAAAAAACAGATAAAAATACACCTTATGGAACAGCGGGGACTGTGAAGCAACACAAACATAGGCACAGACACATGCATACACACACATTATAGCATACGCACTATACACACATGTACACATGGATTTTGTGTTGTAGATATGTGGTAGTAGAGTAGGGGCCTGAGGACACACACTTGGTGTGTTGTGAAATATGTTATGAATGTATTGTAATGTTTTTATTGTATAACTGCCTTAATTTTGCCAGACCCCAGGAAGAGTAGCTGCTGCCTTGGCAGGAACTAATGGGGATCCATAATAAACCCCAGGAAGAGTAGCTGCTGCCTTGGCAGGAACTAATGGGGATCCATAATAAACCCCAGGAAGAGTAGCTGCTGCCTTGGCAGGAACTAATGGGGATCCATAATAAACACCAGGAAGAGTAGCTGCTGCCTTGGCAGGAACTAATGGGGATCCATAATAAACCCCAGGAAGAGTAGCTGCTGCCTTGGCAGGAACTAATGGGGATCCATAATAAACCCCAGGAAGAGTAGCTGCTGCCTTGGCAGGAACTAATGGGGATCCATAATAAACCCCAGGAAGAGTAGCTGCTGCCTTGGCAGGAACTAATGGGGATCCATAATAAACCCCAGGAAGAGTAGCTGCTGCCTTGGCAGGAACTAATGGGGATCCATAATAATCCCCAGGAAGAGTAGCTGCTGCCTTGGCAGGAACTAATGGGGATCCATAATAAACCCCAGGAAGAGTAGCTGCTGCCTTGGCAGGAACTAATGGGGATCCATAATAAACACCAGGAAGAGTAGCTGCTGCCTTGGCAGGAACTAATGGGGATCCATAATAAACCCCAGGAAGAGTAGCTGCTGCCTTGGCAGGAACTAATGGGGATCCATAATAAACCCCAGGAAGAGTAGCTGCTGCCTTGGCAGGAACTAATGGGGATCCATAATAAACCCCAGGAAGAGTAGCTGCTGCCTTGGCAGGAACTAATGGGGATCCATAATAAACCCCAGGAAGAGTAGCTGCTGCCTTGGCAGGAACTAATGGGGATCCATAATAAACCCCAGGAAGAGTAGCTGCTGCCTTGGCAGGAACTAATGGGGATCCATAATAAACCCCAGGAAGAGTAGCTGCTGCCTTGGCAGGAACTAATGGGGATCCATAATAAACACCAGGAAGAGTAGCTGCTGCCTTGGCAGGAACTAATGGGGATCCATAATAAACCCCAGGAAGAGTAGCTGCTGCCTTGGCAGGGAACTAATGGGGATCCATAATAAACCCCAGGAAGAGTAGCTGCTGCCTTGGCAGGAACTAATGGGGATCCATAATAAACCCCAGGAAGAGTAGCTGCTGCCTTGGCAGGAACTAATGGGGATCCATAATAAACCCCAGGAAGAGTAGCTGCTGCCTTGGCAGGAACTAATGGGGATCCATAATAATCCCCAGGAAGAGTAGCTGCTGCCTTGGCAGGAACTAATGGGGATCCATAATAAACCCCAGGAAGAGTAGCTGCTGCCTTGGCAGGAACTAATGGGGATCCATAATAAACACCAGGAAGAGTAGCTGCTGCCTTGGCAGGAACTAATGGGGATCCATAATAAACCCCAGGAAGAGTAGCTGCTGCCTTGGCAGGAACTAATGGGGATCCATAATAAACCCCAGGAAGAGTAGCTGCTGCCTTGGCAGGAACTAATGGGGATCCATAATAAACCCCAGGAAGAGTAGCTGCTGCCTTGGCAGGAACTAATGGGGATCCATAATAAACCCCAGGAAGAGTAGCTGCTGCCTTGGCAGGAACTAATGGGGATCCATAATAAACCCCAGGAAGAGTAGCTGCTGCCTTGGCAGGAACTAATGGGGATCCATAATAAACCCCAGGAAGAGTAGCTGCTGCCTTGGCAGGAACTAATGGGGATCCATAACAACTAGAAATGTGTGTCCAACCCACAGTAATACTAGTGTCATATGTCTCCATGTAATTGGGTCATTGTGTAAAATTGACCCATAAATAACACATGTTTAAGAGAAGCATCGGGTGCTATCAAGTCTATTTCCATGCCTCATAGGCCTACTTCCACTACATTTCTCATATCTATTTGTGTGTATGCTAGCTGTATTAGAATGACATGCACTAAATCATACACGCTATGAATATCATATGTCATGCAACTGACTCTGGTCGACAAAATGGCTGAGCAGCGAGGGTATACAGCGAGGTCGTAGTCATGGCGACTGAAGGTCAGTACAGGAGACCGCGATATCGCACAACGATAAAATCAATGACAATCGCTCGCCACGTCACTAAGATCTGTCCCATCCTCGTATAGCTCTAGGACAGGTTGGAATGGCTGGATGGAAAGGTATCAAACTCATGGTTTCCATGTTGTTGTTGTTGTTTTTTAAAACTCCATTCCAAAATTCCAATGAGTCCATCCTCCTATAGCTCCGCCCTCTGCTATATACCTGATGGTTCATTAGTGAAGGCAATAGTAAGTGACTGTGCAGATTGTATGATCTATAAAACATCTAATCTTCCACACAACAGGGCATTGATAGATGCATGTCATTTTGAAATCAGTGCTAAAGATCTGTGCTATGTTGAATCAATCAATCAAATGTATTTTATGAAGCCCTTTTTACATCATCAGTTGTCACAAAGTGCTTTACATATACCCAGCCTAAAACTTCAAAGAGCAAGCAATACAGAGGTAGAAGCCCAGTGGCTAGGAAAAACTCCCTAGAAGGCAGGAACCTAGAGAGGAAGCAGGCTCAGAGGGGTGGCCAGTCCTCTTCTGGCTGTGCTGGGTAGAGAGGAAGCAGGCTCAGAGGGGTGGCCAGTCCTCTTCTGGCTGTGCTGGGTAGAGAGGAACCAGGCTCAGAGGGGTGACCAGTCCTCTTCTGGCTGTGCTGGGTAGAGAGGAACCAGGCTCAGAGGGGTGGCCAGTCCTCTTCTGGCTGTACTGGGTAGAGAGGAACCAGGCTCCGAGAGGTGGCCAGTCCTCTTCTTTGCTGTTCACTCCAAAAGCACTTTGAGGTCAACCTATGCAGGCCATAATGGAAACCCCCTGAATATATAATCAGCGGTCTCTTCGCCCCACATATCCTCTGCCTTAACTGTTTCATGGTTCAGCTGTTAATGTGTGTATGCCTGAGGGGATGTGGTGTGTGTGTGATGGGGCCAGAGGGTTCAGTGTATGCCTGAGGGGATGCGCTGTGCGTGCATGGGTGTGTGCATGTATGTATGTGTGTGTGTGTGTGTGTGTGCGTGCGTGCGAGCAAAAGTAATTTCAATCACATCAGCTGAATAAAAAGGTCAGGTTGTTGGAAGTGCAGTTCTGTCGCTGGCTAGTCAGGGAGAAGGGGGTTCAAACCCTGTGGGATCTGCAACATAACATATTCATTAGTTTAGTAGAAGCTTCTTTGTCATCCTTAAACCTGTTGTGTTCTGAGTCAGTCTAATAGATATCACTTTACATTCTCTAAAAGCAGTTATGATAATACACTCTTCAGGGTTTTCTGAAGTCAAATAGGATCATTTATCTATTTCAATAGAGCCTTGTTTTGCCCAAAGGAGGTGATGTTGCATCTCTCACCACAGCTCTATGAGTTACTCTGTACTTCAGCACTAGTACCATACACTGCATCACCACTGAACACCTTATGGATAAACTGTACTTCACATTGACTCTATCCAGCCATTGAGGTTTCTGCATTATGATGCATTTACAGGACACTACAAAATGATATGGCAGCCATGTTAGCTCCCCATTAACATTACATGGGAAATATTTAAATAATGCTATGTAACTGAATTTCAAGAATAGATGAGGCAAAGAGGTCAATCGAACGTGACCAAAACAATGGAATTGCCATGGAAACACGTGGGGGAAAGGTCCTGAGTCTCCTCATTGCCTCCCAGCAAAATTATAGTATAATGCTTGTTTGGATGTCAACCCCAACACATGTTCATGTCATTGTTACCAATCGACTGCATTCCAGTTAAAAAACGACTTTGACTACCACCACCGATTTCTAAATGCTATCTATGCTAACCAGCTTACGGTATACAAACAGGAGTTAGCATTCAGAAGTCATTTCTTCTAAACCTGAAAAGGGACAACTTCTACATGTTAGGTAGCGAAAACAGCCAAATATATCCAACTTAAGACTTAAGTAACCACATTGTGGGTCTGTTACAATACATAAATCATGACGGATTTGATGAACATCCACTTTGTTAGATCAGATTTGTTGAATGTGCGCCAATCTGGTCAATGGAACATCTGCGTTCTGACCCCTTTACCGCATCTATTAGAACAATATTCAACATTCTAAAAGTTGTCCCAACTCCCTAGGTACATGGCTCTCAGTCTGTCTATAACCCACGTCCCATTATACAGCTGTGGAAAAAAATTAAGAGACCACTGCAAATCTTTCTTAAATCAGCATCTCTACATGTATGACAGCCATTCCATTCCAGTGTCTGTTGAATTCCAACACAGGCACACCTCATTCTACTGAATTAGGTACTGATTAGGTGATCACCTGAACCAAATCCTATTTAACGAGGAAAAGCAATAAAACCACTGCCGTGGTCATCACGTTCCTCTTGCAATAGGACCAGCTGGATGGCAAAAACAGTGCTAATAGTACCTCAAAAGTAATATTAATCAAAAAAAGAACTATTGACCGTGCCAAAAGAGTTGAAAATAAAAGTTTTGAGTGAGGAAAAGAAGGGTTCAATTCTGGCTTTACTGGCAGAGGGATACAGTGAGCGTCAGGTTGCTTCCATCCTTAAAATTTCAAAGACGGCGGTTCATAAGAACAAGGTCAAGCAGCAGACATTGGGGACAACAAAGCTACAGACCGGCAGAGGGCGAAAACGACTCTCTACTGACCGGGATGACCGCCAACTCATTTGAATGTCACTCAACAACAGTAGGATGACATCAAGTGACCTACAAGAATAATGGCAAACGGCAGCTGGGGTGAAGTGCAAGGCGAGGACGGTTCGAAACAGGCTCCTAGGGGCAGGGCTGAAGTAGTTCAAAGCTAGAAAAAAGCCCTTCATCAATGAGAAGCAAAGAAGAGCCAGGCAGAGGTTTGCAAAAGACCATAAGGATTGGACCGTAGAGGACTGGAGTAAGGTCATCGTCTTTGATGAGTCCAATTTCCAGCTTTGCCCAACACCTGGTCGTCTAATGGTTAGACGGAGACCTGGAGAGGCCTACAAGCCACAGTGTCTTGCACCCACTGTGAAATTTGGTGGAGGATTGGTGATGATCTGGGGGTGCTTCAGCAAGGCTGGAATCGGGCAGATTTGTCTTTGTGAAGGATGCATGAATCAAGCCACGTACAAGGTTGTGCTGGAAGAAAACGTGCTTCCTTTTGCTCTGACATTGTTCCCCAACTCTGAGGATAGGTTTTTTCAGCAGGACAATGTGCCATGCCACACAGCCAGGTCAATCAAGGTGTGGATGGAGGACCACCAGATCAAGACCCTGTCATGGCCAGCCCGATCTCCAGACCTGAACCCCATTGAAAACTCCTGGAATGTGATCAAGAGGAAGATGGATGGTCACAAGCCATCAAACAAAGCCGAGCTGCTTGAATTTTTGCACCAGGAGTGGCATAAAGTCACCCAACATCAATGTGAAAGACTGGTGGAGAGCATGCCAAGACGCATGAAAGCTGTGATTGAAAATCTGGGTTATTCCACCAAATATTGATTTCTGAACTCTTCCTAAGTTGAAACATTAGTATTGTGTTGTTTAAAAATTAACATGAACTTATTTTCTTTGCATTATTCGAGGTCTGACAACAGTGCATCTTTTTTGTTATTTTGACCAGTTGTCATTTTCTGCAAATAAATGCTCTAAATGACAATATTTTTATTTGGAATTTGGGAGAAATGTTGTCAGTAGTTTATAGAATAAAACTAAAATGTTATTTTTACCCAAACACATCCTATAAATAGTAAGACCAGAGAAACTGATAATTTTGCAGTGGTCTCAGCTGTATGTATGATCTGATGTCTGGATCAACAGCTGTTGAGAAACTGATCTTATTAACACAGTGTCCCTCCATTTAATAATTATAATAATAATAATAATATATATTATATTTATCTTCTGTTCACACTGAACTGTTTTATCTCACCTCTTCTTCCCCTCTGTTCTTCCCTGTCTCTCTGACCCGGGGTGTCTTCCCTGTCTCTCTGACCCGGGGTGTGTTCTTCCCTGTCTCTCTGACCCGGTGTGTGTTCTTCCCTGTCTCTCTGACCCGGGGTGTCTTCCCTGTCTCTCTGACCCGGGGTGTGTTCTTCCCTGTCTCTCTGACCCGGTGTGTGTTCTTCCCTGTCTCTCTGACCCGGGGTGTGTTCTTCCCTGTCTCTCTGACCCGGTGTGTGTTCTTCCCTGTCTCTCTGACCCGGGGTGCGTAGAGTAAAGATGCTGGCATCAGGACTCTGGTTATGCTGGATGAACAGGGAGGTAAGTCCCTATAGAGACACAATATTACGCTATAAAATTCTGTTCACTTTCCCAATTAATATTCCAGGTTTTCCAGAAATCCTGATTGGAGGATTACGGAATTCCTGTTTAATATGCTCTCCTTATTCCAGGAATCTTCTAAATCGGGATTTTAGGAAAAACAGGGAATTTGGGGGAAAGTTACCGGAATTTTGCAGCCCTAGCTCTAACATTGGACAACTGTACATGACTCTATAGATACTGAACTATAATGTACTGTACTGTGCAGAACTCTAATTGTATTGCACTATTATACCATGTGCAGTCAGAAAGTTAAAAGCACCATGATTTTGTATCTGGGTTATTTCTATAATACTGTATATAGTGTATGAACTGTTTGCTGTCTTGTATCTTTATCTCATGAGAGGTATAGTATGTTTTCTCATTAGACGGTAACAACGACCTGTAGTATTGAGGTGAACTGCTTGTTGACTCAATAACTGTAACTGAGAAAAACACGGCTACGAGAAACGTGTGGCCTTGCGGTTCGGAGGTGAAGTTGTTAGTTGATGGCACATGCTCTTTACCGAGAGGACACACTGATCAGTTATACTGGTAGTGACAAAACATCTCATTCACTTCCACTCAAACAGGACACATTTGTAGAATCCCTGAGTTAAGGCTTTGGTAAAGGAAATTGATCATTGTGGAAGCATGATAGTACTGGTTGGTTAGGCAGGAGAAGCAGCTTGATTGTACTGGTTGGTTAGGCAGGAGAAGCAGCTTGATAGTACTGGTTGGTTAGGCAGGAGAAGCAGCATGATAGTACTGGTTGGTTAGGCAGGAGAAGCAGCATGATAGTACTGGTTGGTTAGGCAGGAGAAGCAGCATGATAGTACTGGTTGGTTAGGCAGGAGAAGCAGCTTGATAGTACTGGTTGGTTAGGCAGGAGAAGCAGCTTGATAGTACTGGTTGGTTAGGCAGGAGAAGCAGCATGATAGTACTGGTTGGTTAGGCAGGAGAAGCAGCATGATAGTACTGGTTGGTTAGGCAGGAGAAGCAGCATGATAGTACTGGTTGGTTAGGCAGGAGAAGCAGCATGATAGTACTGGTTGGTTAGGCAGGAGAAGCAGCTTGATAGTACTGGTTGGTTAGGCAGGAGAAGCAGCATGATAGTACTGGTTGGTTAGGCAGGAGAAGCAGCATGATAGTACTGGTTGGTTAGGCAGGAGAAGCAGACCTCAGTAGCTGCCATTCAGAATATGCAGCAGACTGAGAAGTTCAACTGAATAGATCGCCTCAGTTGTGTGGACATCACATGGTGATGTCAGTGAGGTATACAAATTGCCAGTTAACATTTGTAACAGAAGCACGGTCGTTATAAAGCATTCACATTCACTTCTGCATTCAATTGAACTCAATGGAATGTTTCAACAGAAATATATTGTGTAGAACACATATGCCTCTGACATGTAGAGCAAGCGATCATATACGTTCTATTGGTGGCATTTCTATCTACAATATTCAGTGCGTTGCTCCCTCCCAGGTTCCAGCACGGCAGAGGTTTCAATTGTGTGTTCATCTCCATGGAAACGGCTTCCTGCCCCCGGCTCTGTTCCACACGTTTCAGAGGGCGCTAATAGGCCTGTCACAGGAACATAGAGCCTTTCCCTCTGGCTTCCTGAGGAATGGTGCTGACATCCTGCTCGCTGCAACCGCCACAGAGCAATCGATTCCCAGATTCAAATGACCTCAGCCCCTCCCTCCACCCCAACGCACCATAGCTCCATCCATCAGGACCTGGGAGGAAGGACCAGAGCAACCTCCATTTGCACGGATCGGCTGAGATTACAGTGAATGTAGCTAACGCCATGGTGCGGTCACGGGTCGGCTGAGTTTACAGTGAATGTAGCTAACGCCATGGTGCGGTCACGGGTCGGCTGAGTTTACAGTGAATGTAGCTAACGCCATGGTGCGGTCACGGGTCGGCTGAGTTTACAGTGAATGTAGCTAACGCCATGGTGCGGTCACGGGTCGGCTGAGTTTACAGTGAACGTAGCTAACACCATGGTGCGGTCACGGGTCGGCTGAGTTTACAGTGAACGTAGCTAACGCCATGGTGCGGTCACGGGTCGGCTGAGTTTACAGTGAACGTAGCTAACGCCATGGTGCGGTCACGGGTCGGCTGAGTTTACAGTGAACGTAGCTAACGCCATGGTGCGGTCACGGGTCGGCTGAGTTTACAGTGAATGTAGCTAACGCCATGGTGCGGTCACGGGTCGGCTGAGTTTACAGTGAATGTAGCTAACGCCATGGTGCGGTCACGGGTCGGCTGAGTTTACAGTGAATGTAGCTAACGCCATGGTGCGGTCACGGGTCGGCTGAGTTTACAGTGAACGTAGCTAACGCCATGGTGCGGTCACGGGTCGGCTGAGTTTACAGTGAACGTAGCTAACGCCATGGTGCGGTCACGGGTCGGCTGAGTTTACAGTGAACGTAGCTAACGCCATGGTGCGGTCACGGGTCGGCTGAGTTTACAGTGAATGTAGCTATCGCCATGGTGCGGTCACGGGTCGGCTGAGTTTACAGTGAATGTAGCTATCGCCATGGTGCGGTCACGGGTCAGCTGAGTTTACAGTGAATGTAGCTAACGCCATGGTGCGGTCACGGGTCGGCTGAGTTTACAGTGAATGTAGCTAACGCCATGGTGCGGTCACGGGTCGGCTGAGTTTACAGTGAATGTAGTTAACGCCATGGTGCGGTCACGGGTCGGCTGAGTTTACAGTGAATGTAGCTAACGCCATGGTGCGGTCACGGGTCGGCTGAGTTTACAGTGAATGTAGCTAACGCCATGGTGCGGTCACGGGTCGGCTGAGTTTACAGTGAATGTAGCTAACGCCATGGTGCGGTCACGGGTCGGCTGAGTTTACAGTGAATGTAGCTAACGCCATGGTGCGGTCACGGGTCAGCTGAGTTTACAGTGAACGTAGCTAACGCCATGGTGCGGTCACGGGTCGGCTGAGTTTACAGTGAACGTAGCTAACGCCATGGTGCGGTCACGGGTCGGCTGAGTTTACAGTGAATGTAGCTATCGCCATGGTGCGGTCACGGGTCGGCTGAGTTTACAGTGAACGTAGCTAACGCCATGGTGCGGTCACGGGTCGGCTGAGTTTACAGTGAACGTAGCTATCGCCATGGTGCGGTCACGGGTCGGCTGAGTTTACAGTGAACGTAGCTATCGCCATGGTGCGGTCACGGGTCGGCTGAGTTTACAGTGAATGTAGCTATCGCCATGGTGCGGTCACGGGTCGGCTGAGTTTACAGTGAACGTAGCTAACGCCAAGGTGCGGTCACGGGTCGGCTGAGTTTACAGTGAATGTAGCTAACGCCATGGTGCGGTCACGGGTCGGCTGAGTTTACAGTGAATGTAGCTAACGCCATGGTGCGGTCACGGGTCGGCTGAGTTTACAGTGAATGTAGCTATCGCCATGGTGCGGTCACGGGTCGGCTGAGTTTACAGTGAATGTAGCTATCGCCATGGTGCGGTCACGGGTCGGCTAAGTTTACAGTGAATGTAGCTATCGCCATGGTGCGGTCACGGGTCGGCTGAGTTTACAGTGAATGTAGCTAACGCCATGGTGCGGTCACGGGTCGGCTGAGTTTACAGTGAATGTAGCTATCGCCATGGTGCGGTCACGGGTCGGCTGAGTTTACAGTGAATGTAGCTATCGCCATGGTGCGGTCACGGGTCGGCTGAGTTTACAGTGAATGTAGCTATCGCCATGGTGCGGTCACGGGGTCGGCTGAGTTTACAGTGAATGTAGCTAACGCCATGGTGCGGTCACGGGTCGGCTGAGTTTACAGTGAATGTAGCTAACGCCATGGTGCGGTCACGGGTCGGCTGAGTTTACAGTGAACGTAGCTAACGCCATGGTGCGGTCACGGGTCGGCTGAGTTTACAGTGAATGTAGCTAACGCCATGGTGCGGTCACGGGTCGGCTGAGTTTACAGTGAACGTAGCTAACGCCATGGTGCGGTCACGGGTCGGCTGAGTTTACAGTGAACGTAGCTAACGCCATGGTGCGGTCACGGGTCGGCTGAGTTTACAGTGAACGTAGCTATCGCCATGGTGCGGTCTCGGGTCGGCTGAGTTTACAGTGAACGTAGCTATCGCCATGGTGCGGTCACGGGTCGGCTGAGTTTACAGTGAACGTAGCTAACGCCATGGTGCGGTCACGGGTCGGCTGAGTTTACAGTGAATGTAGCTAACGCCATGGTGCGGTCACGGGTCGGCTGAGTTTACAGTGAATGTAGCTAACGCCATGGTGCGGTCACGGGTCGGCTGAGTTTACAGTGAATGTAGCTAACGCCATGGTGCGGTCACGGGTCGGCTGAGTTTACAGTGAATGTAGCTAACGCCATGGTGCGGTCACGGGTCGGCTGAGTTTACAGTGAACGTAGCTATCGCCATGGTGCGGTCTCCACTCTCGCCAACATGACAAGGAGCCTCACTGTGGCGTCATCAGAATGCCAGCGAGACAAGAGGATGTTGTCTGTCTGCTTCTAGCCAATCAAATAATACTTTGATTACTGACCATCTAAAAACGCTATACAAGTTCTGTCCATTTGAAGATCAGTCCACCAAAACCCTCCCCCACTACAACAGGCACATACTCACTAACACACACACACACATCTAGACGCACACACCCCAACACACACACACACACACACAGCCACCGGGGAATGATCAGTCATGTGCCTTGTGGTAGTGCATGAGAGCGTTGGTCTCTGTGTAGGGGTTCTAATAAGGCGCTCCCTGACTCTTACATGTTGACCTGAATTACACCTCATCAAGTACATAATACCTGATTAGCTGAAGCAGGGAGACAAAATGGCTGCTCACTGACTCACATACTGATGTCTCCTCCTGGATTTGCTGCCTTTACTTTAAGTCATTTAACAAAAATATTTGCACGTACAGTAGTTACATTATATCTGATCTCATATACTCACATTCATTCAGTCTCCTCTGGTTGTAAAATGTTGGAGAGAGTCTAGAACCAGAGAGTCTAGAACCAGATGTCAGTATTGAAGAGATTCCACCTCCAGAGAGTCTAGAACCAGATGTCAGTGTTGAAGAGATTCCACCTCTAGAGAGTCTAGAACCAGATGTCAGAGTTGAAGAGAGCACCTCCAGAGAGTCTAGAACCAGATGTCAGTGTTGAAGAGATTCCACCTCTAGAGAGTCTAGAACCAGGTGTCAGAGTTGAAGAGATTCCACCTCTAGAGAGTCTAGAACCAGATGTCAGAGTTGAAGAGAGCACCTCCAGAGAGTCTAGAACCAGATGTCAATGTTGAAGAGATTCTACCTCTAGAGAGTCTAGAACCAGATGTCAGTGTTGAAGAGATTCCACCTCTAGAGAGTCTAGAACCAGATGTCAGAGTTGAAGAGAGCACCTCCAGAGAGTCTAGAACCAGATGTCAGTGTTGAAGAGAGTCCACCTCTAGAGAGTCTAGAACCAGATGTCAGTTGAAGAGATTCCACCTCTAGAGAGTCTAGAACCAGATGTCAGAGTTGAAGAGAGCACCTCCAGAGAGTCTAGAACCAGATGTCAGTGTTGAAGAGATTCCACCTCTAGAGAGTCTAGAACCAGGTGTCAGTTGAAGAGATTCCACCTCTAGAGAGTCTAGAACCAGGTGTCAGTTGAAGAGATTCCACCTCTAGAGAGTCTAGAACCAGATGTCAGTGTTGAAGAGATTTCACCTCTAGAGAGTCTAGAACCAGGTGTCAGTTGAAGAGATTCCACCTCTAGAGAGTCTAGAACCAGGTGTCAGTTGAAGAGATTCCACCTCTAGAGAGTCTAGAACCAGGTGTCAGTTGAAGAGATTCCACCTCTAGAGAGTCTAGAACCAGGTGTCAGTTGAAGAGAGTCCACCTCTAGAGAGTCTAGAACCAGATGTCAGTGTTGAAGAGATTCCACCTCTAGAGAGTCTAGAACCAGGTGTCAGTTGAAGAGAGTCCACCTCTAGAGAGTCTAGAACCAGATGTCAGTGTTGAAGAGATTCCACCTCTAGAGAGTCTAGAACCAGATGTCAGTGTTGAAGAGATTCCACCTCTAGAGAGTCTAGAACCAGGTGTCAGAGTTGAAGAGATTCCACCTCTAGAGAGTCTAGAACCAGATGTCAGAGTTGAAGAGATTCCACCTCTAGAGAGTCTAGAACCAGATGTCTAATATATAACAAGAACAGAAGCAGAATAAATAAATGTCTAGTTCAGTGCTCCTGGTTCCTAGTAACCCAGGGATTTTACAAATGTTCACACATCAACAAGCAAGCCACCCCGGCCATGAATTCCCTTACCCTGCCTTGCCTTTGCTACAGACCACTCCCTTCTCCCTGGACCCACTCCAGGTAGATGTTGACTCTAACTACAGGTCCGGGCTCAGAGTACCCACAATACTAACCCAACTCACCATTTAGGGAATGAACCAATATCTGACCATGTATCAGTGGTTTAGGGCAACCTCTTGGGATGAATGGACTGTGATCACTGTTTCTACCCAACTTACATTCAAACATTACTACATAATGCTTTCCCCTTCATCCACTGCTTCAGAACACTTATTTACTTCATCTACACTCCTCCTTCAGTCTGTTTATCACCTCTCTCTCTCTCGCTGTCTCTCTCACACTCACACCAACCACTGGCTGGTTTCCAATACAAACGTGTCCCAGTAAAAATGGGTTAAATTAAGTATTTTCAACCAAGAACAGGTATTTTCAACATCTTGTGCTCATAGGTGTGCTCTCTTCCCTAGGCCCTAGCAGTTGGTGAAGGAGTGCCCAATGAGGGAGGTTGTTTTGCATTGGAATCCAGCCTTTTTGTGTTCTTTATTGTATATCTGTCACTCTCTTTCTCTCAATGCACTGCCTTTAATGCTGCGAGTGTGTCAGCGTGGCCCCATAATGCATTGCATTATGGCCGTGTTTGTTAGGCTGTAGCTTAGAGCTCAATCATCACAAGAGCCAATCCGATTCATTTCACTGCTCTCATTACCTTTGTCCTCACCAGAGCAACTGGATCGGTTTGAAGATGGCATGAACAAGGTCAACCAAGACTTGAAGGAGGCCGAGAAAGATATGAAGGGTTTAGGGCAATGCTGTGGCCAGTTATGTCCATGTGTTGCCAAGTAGGTAACCGGTGGCGACGGGTCAGGGCTCTAGCCTGTGTGGTGTTGGTGGTGCTGTCCGACGTCCGTCTCTCTTGTCACAGTCTCTTTTTGTCTCCTCTCCTTTGTCCTCCATCTCTCTCTCTCTCTCTCTCTCTCTCCCACTCCCCCTTTTTTTTTTTTCTCACGTGCTCTCGTTCTTTGTGGGGATGAATGACTTGTGTTGATAATCAGAGCAACTGGAGCGGATCGAGGAGGGGATGGACCAGATCAATAAGGACATGAAGGATGCAGAAAAGAATTTGAACAATCTAGGGTCTCTCTGTGGTCTTTGTTCATGTCCCTGTAACAAGTAGGTGCAGCCTGCCTTGCCTGTCTGCCTGTCTGCCTACCTGCCTGTCTGCCTGCCTGTCTGCCTGCCTGACTGTCTACCTCCTGCCTGACTGCCTGCCTGTCTGTCTACCTGTCTGCCTGCCTGCCTGTCTGTCTGTCTACCTGTCTGCCTGCCTGCCTGTCTGTCTGTCTACCTGTCTGCTTGCCTGCTTTAATGCCTTAAGTAGAGTATATGGTGACCAGTACAACACTATGGCCTGTCAACTTCAGACCTTACCCAAGGCCTTCTATGCTGCTTCCTTCTGCACTTAGAGAGAGAGAGAGAGAGAGAGAGATGCATGCTGGGCTAATCCACTGTACTTTCTCCTTCAAATAACCAGTCATACATGACATACTTGTGTCAGCGTGTTACATAATGCTACAACATGAGGCAGTAGGCCTACAGTACGATTTAGCATGACCTGATTACTGCTGTAGCTCAGTTGGTAGAGCATGGCACTGGCAAAGCCCGGGTTGTGGGTTCGTTTCCCACGGGGGGCCAGTGTGAAAAATGTATGCACTCACTAACTGTAAGTCGCTCTGGATAAGAGCGTCTGCTAAATGACTAAAATGTAAATATGCACAAACATACTGCCTATGGCTTTCTATGTGAATGCATGGCAGAAACACATACACCTTAGTTTTTCTTTCAGCAGGTATCCAGGTCACAGTGTATTCCGTAGTTTACTGATTACCGGAAACAGTGAACACAATTGCACACATTTCTGTTCTGGTGAAGACAATGTGTTAATGTTCGGTGAACAAAACACTTAAAGAGTGAAATTTGTTTTGACTGATGATATTTTTATTAAAAGTTTAGCAAAAGATGATCAGAAGTTGTGTAGATGTATTTGAGCATTGCTGTTCTGCTGTAGATACAGAAAGAAAACACTCTAGGAGCTAATCATATAATAATAATAATATGCCATTCAGCAGACGCTTTTATCCAAAGCGACTTACAGTCATGCGTGCATACATTTTTGTGTATGGGTGGTCCCGGGGATCGAACCCACTACCTTGGCGTTACAAGCACCGTGCGCTACCAGCGCTCTGATGCAATCATTTATTTCCAATGTTTCATCAGGGTATAATGACAAACACTGCAGGTCACCAGTTTATATAGGGTTTATATATAGGGTTTTGATAAGGTTTATATAGGTTTTATATTTTACATTTACATTTACGTCATTTAGCAGACGCTCTTATCCAGAGCGACTTACAAATCGGTGCATTCACCTTATAGCCAGTGGGATAACCACTTTACAATGTTTGTTTATTTTTTTGGGGGGGGGGTAGAAGGATTACTTTATCCTATCCCAGGTATTCCTTAAAGAGGTGGGGTTTCAAATGTCTCCGGAAGGTGGTGAGTGACTCCGCTGTCCTGGCGTCGTTTCGATGGACACATGCAGGTGTTTGTAATCATGGCCGTCTGTGGCATGATTTCATTGGTTGGTTTACAAATATCAACAGTACATATAAAAAAAAGCATGAATGGATAACATACGATCATAGATCCAAGTAGGCTACAACATAAAGGCTTACAAACACAATATTAGTTACAATGGGTAGAAAAAAACACAGAAATCACAGGAATGGCTTCAGATCAAACTCTACATTGAGACCGAAGGGAGAGAAGGTCTTTAAATTAGATATGTTTCAACACAGATCCAGAAAATTGCTTGAGAAAACTGTAATCAAACTAACAGTCCAAAGTCCGTTTTGAGATTTGTGCACCTAACTTGAACTTTACATTGAAAGGTTTCCTCTCAAGCTCAAGTAAAGTGTTCAAATAATCAATCCAGAATTTGTCCCTGACACGACTGGCCCGGGACCTACGTTGTTGTGGTGTGGTTAATGTGTGTGTTGAAACATTTCAGGAAGTTGAGTTAATGTTATTTTGTGTGAAATTTGATCGGTGTAGCTCACTAGTATCTAGAAGCCACAATAGTTTTATTTCAAAGCTATTGTTTTATGCACATTTAACTGCTGTAGTGAAACGTCTAGAAGGTCAAAGTAAAATTAAGCCGAACTGGACTTCCTAGAATGGTGCTCTTCCTCTGTACTGTACCATACCACCTTTTCCCTCCAGTAACCAGAGGGTGTCTGTCCTTGTCTCCCTGTCTGTCTGTCTACACCGAGTATACCAAACATTAAGAACACCTTCCTAATATTGAGATGCTGCCTTTTGCCCTCAAAACAGCCTCAATTCGTCAGGGCATGGACTCTACAAGGTGTCGAAAGCGTTCCACATGCATGCTGGCCCATGTTGACTCCAATGCTTCCCACAGTTGTGTCAAGTTGGCTGGATGTCTTTTGGGTGGTGGACCATTCTTGATACACATGGGAAACTGTTGAGCGTGAAAAACCCAGCAGTGTAGCAGTTCTTGACACACTCCAGTACACCTGGCACCTACTACCATACCCCGTTCAAAAGCACTTAAATCTTTTGTCTTGCCTATTCACCCTCTGAATGGCACACATACACAATCCATGTCTCAATTGTCTCAAGGCTTAAACCTTCTTTAACCTGTCTCCTCCCCTTCATCTACACTGATTGAAGTGGATTTAACAAGAGACCTCAAGGGATCATAGCTTTCACCTGGATTCACCTGGTCAGTCTGTCATGGAAAGGGCAGGTGTTCCTAATGTTTTTTGCACTGTGTATTTGCGTCCTTACTCCTTACTGCGTGTCTGTCCTCCTGTCTGTCCATTGGCGTCTGTCTGTCTCTGTCCATTGGCGTCTGTCTGTCCATTGGTGTCTGTCTCTGTCTATTGGTGTCTGTCTGTCCATTGGTGTCTGTCTCCTGCTTTACGTCTTGTTAGTGTGTGTTTATGTCTCTTCTATCAACCACATAGACAAGACAGTAAATACACTACAACTGAACTGATCAGTACTTGGATCAATTATTGATTGATAGATCTAATATATATATATATAACACACACACACACACACACACACACACACACACACAGTGGGGGAAAAAAAGTATTTAGTCAGCCACCAATTGTGCAAGTTCTCCCACTTAAAAAGATGAGAGAGGCCTGTAATTTTTCATCATAGGTACACATCAACTATGACAGACAAAATGAGGACAAAAATCCAGAAAATCACATGCTGGTATTTTGGCCCATTCCTCCATGCAGATCTCCTCTAGAGCAGTGATGTTTTGGGGCTGTCGCTGGGCAACACGGACTTTCAACTCCCTCCAAAGATTTTCTATGGGGTTGAGATCTGGAGACTGGCTAGGCCACTCCAGGACCTGGCTAGGCCACTCGTTGCCCGGGCGGTGTGTTTGGGATCATTGTCATGCTGAAAGACCCAGCCACGTTTCATCTTCAATGCCCTTGCTGATGGAAGGAGGTTTTCACTCAAAATCTCACGATACATAGCCCCATTCATTCTTTCCTTTACACGGATCAGTCGTCCTGGTCCCTTTGCAGAAAAACAGCCCCAAAGCATGATGTTTCCACCCCATGCTTCACAGTAGGTATGGTGTTCTTTGGATGCAACTCAGCATTCTTTGTCCTCCAAACACGACGAGTTGAGTTTTTACCAAAAAGTTCCATTTTGGTTTCATCTGACCATATGACATTCTCCCAATCCTCTTCTGGATCATCCAAATGCACTCTAGCAAACTTCAGACGGGCCTGGACATGTACTGGCTTAAGCAGGGGGACATGTCTGGCACTGCAGGATTGAGTCCCTGGCGGCGTAGTGTGTTACTGATGGTAGGCTTTGTTACTTTGGTCCCAGCTCTCTGCAGGTCATTCACTAGGTCCCCCCGTGTGGTTCTGGGATTTTTGCTCACCGTTCTTGTGATCATTTTGACCCCACAGGGTGAGATCTTGCGTGGAGCCCCAGATCGAGGGAGATTATCAGTGGTCTTGTATGTCTTCCATTTCCTAGTAATTGCTCCCACAGTTGATTTCTTCAAACCAAGCTGCTTACCTATTGCAGATTCAGTCTTTCCAGCCTGGTGCAGGTCTACAATTTTGTTTCTGGTGTCCTTTGACAGCTCTTTGGTCTTGGCCATAGTGGAGTTTGGAGTGTGACTGATTGAGGTTGTGGACAGATGTCTTTTATACTGATAACAAGTTCAAACAGGTGCCATTAATACAGGTAACGAGTGGAGGACAGAGGAGCCTCTTAAAGAAGAAGTTACAGGTCTGTGAGAGCCAGAAATCTTGCTTGTTTGTAGGTGACCAAATTTGCAAATAAATTCATAAAAAATCCTACAATGTGATATTCTGGATTATTTTTTCTCAATTTGTCCGTCATAGTTGACGTGTACCTATGATGAAAATTACAGGCCTCTCTCATCTTTTTAAGTGGGAAAACTTGCACAATTGGTGGCTGACTAAATACTTTTTTTCCCCACTGTATATATACACACCATTGGCATGCTGTGTTGGTGGGCGGCCTTGCTGTCATTACGCATGGCTTCTGTCGTATAATGTACCCATTATATCAAATGAAAGTTTCCACACACACAAACACGCACACGCCTCTACACACCCTGACTGGTGTGTCCCTGCAGGATAAAGGGTGGGGGCCAGGCGTGGGGGGCCAACCAGGATGGAGTGGTGAACAGTCAGCCAGGGGCCCGTGTGGTGGACGAACGTGAACAGATGGCCATCAGTGGAGGCTTCATCCGCAGGTGAGGAGTGTGTCTGTGTTCATGGGTTAGTAAGTGTGTGTGTGTGTGTGTGTGTACATGGACTCCCTCTGCCACGCCGAAGCTGCAGACAGTTTTATGGAATATCTAATGTATGTTTCCAGGGTAACGGACGATGCCCGGGAGAATGAGATGGATGAGAACCTGGAGCAGGTGGGCGGGATCATCGGTAACCTGCGTCACATGGCCCTGGACATGGGCAACGAGATCGACACCCAGAACCGCCAGATCGACAGGATCATGGACAAGGTACTATCCATGATCATAACGATGAAAATCAATGACGACCAATCAATACATTTTCAGTGTTAGCGTATGGCTGACCATCTTTGAGTTGACAGTCCACTTGCACTTAGTCTTGATTGATATTGCTTGTATGATTTCACATCATCCCAACTCTCTCGCTCCTCAGGCTGATTCCAACAAGACCAGGATTGACGAAGCCAACCAGCGTGCCACAAAGATGTTGGGCTAAGCTGCAGCGACAACTGCTTTCAATCCCCCCACCCCAAACATGCTTTTATCATGGTACTTTCTCAGTAGGTTTGCACATATAAGACCCCCCTCCTCCTCTTCCTGTTGTAAATGTTGTTCTGTGTCGTCTCTTTGGCTTTTATTAAAATGATAGTCCTGGTTAATTGTCTCGTCCTCTACCCCCCATTCTGTCTCTCCTCCTACAGTTGTTCCTCTACCCCCCATTCTGTCTCTCCTCCTACAGTTGTTCCTCTACCCCCCATTCTGTCTCTCCTCCTACAGTTGTTCCTCTACCCCCCATTCTGTCTCTCCTCCTACAGTTGTTCCTCTACCCCCCCATTCTGTCTCTCCTCCTAAAGTATAAAGTGCTTCTTTGATGGTTGTTGCTCACCTGTGCAGTTCTCTTTCTCTGTTTCCGTCTTGCTCATCTTTTTATATAAACTGTATTTACATAATTACTCAGATACCACGACTACTATTGCTTTACATCATTACCCAGATACCACGACTACTATTGCTTTACATCAGACTACTATTGCTTTACATAATTACCCATATACCACGACTACTATTGCTTTACATCAGACTACTATTGCTTTACATCATTACCCAGATACGACTACTATTGCTTTACATCATTACCCAGATACCACGACTACTATTGCTTTACATAATTACCCAGATACCACGACTACTATTGCTTTACATCAGACTACTATTGCTTTACATCAGACTACTATTGCTTTACATCATTACCCACATACCACGACTACTATTGCTTTACATCAGACTACTATTGCTTTACATGAGCAGGACACTACATGTTGTTTCTTCCATGTGTCAGTGGTATGACAGTGTTGTCCATGTGAGACACTGGTGCTCTGTAGTTAATGTTGTTGTTGTGATGCTAAACGAAAGTAAGTAACCAGACGAGTCAGAACTCCCACAACATTGTCATCTTCCTCCCAGACACTCCCATTTGGACAATGGGCAACTGTGCTGGGAACATGACCAGTGATGCACCTCATTTTCAGCCCAGCTCACGCCTTCAATGCAAGTTATTTTGCATTATCATTGACAAAGATGAGTAGCAGTACACCAATGGTAGTTTCTAAAGTCAATAAACACATTCAGTGTACGTGAGCCCAAGTGTCCCATGTGGAGAATTGAAACCCACAACCTAGGGTTTGGGCAGCACCATGCTCAAACCAACTGTACTATAATCAACTCATTGTCAGGGGCAGAGTATCTAAATACCCCCCAAACCCCCTCTCAGACAGGCCTGGGGATGGGAGGAGCTAAGGAGGTGGGAGAACAACAAGGAACAGAATGCTTTGGTTACTTAACGCAGGTGGGCTCCAAAGCAGTAGCAGCCATTCATGGTTGGCCCATCAACCTTTGGTTATGTCCGGCTCAACCGCTCGGTCTTACTCCCATTGATGTACAGTAGCCTCACGTGTGTTATGCATGTCCGTCAGCAGATAGAACTCAGCATCTTATGAATAAATCTTCTAGAGCAAGTAACATGGCCGCCACAGCATGCCCAGCAGTATGTAGGACACTCCCAGCTGAGAGGATACTCTGCAATAGTGCCACTCTTTTGTTCACACATTTCCAGACTGTGACCATCATTGTAAAATAAGGTGAAAAAATGCCAATAAAAACCATGACTGTAGAACAAAAATGACTTTTTATTGGAAATGTTTGCCGCTGGTAGAGAATGGTAGATGGACTGTGTGGGGGTTGTATACATACTGGAGAAACAGAAGGGCGAAGACAGACATTACAGATCCACACAGGCTACACTCCACAGAAAGGAAGGAGAGGACTGACACGCCACAGAAAGGAAGGAGAGGACTGACACGCCACAGAAAGGAAGGAGAGGACTGACACGCCACAGAAAGGAAGGAGAGGACTGACACTCCACAGAAAGGAAGGAGAGGACTGACACTCCAAAGAAAGGAAGGAGAGGACTGACACTCCACAGAAAGGAAGGAGAGGACTGACATTACACAGAAAGGAAGGAGAGGACTGACATTACACAGAAAGGAAGGAGAGGACTGACACTCCACAGAAAGGAAGGAGGACTGACATTACACTAATGGCCATCCTCTTTGGGCCCTGGATTTAAGGGGGATTAGAGCTCGCCACGTCACTAAGAACACACACAATCTCTCTCTAACGCACGCACACACAAACAGGTAATCCCTGAACCTTGCATCCATGAGACAGACCAATATAAACAAACTGACAACTACAACACAGAAATTTTAATGATTAAAAAAAAACTTAATGACCAGTTCATAACCCCCAACATGTTTGAAACAGGGTTAGCTGACCAGCTCATAACCCCCAACATGTTTGGGACAGGGTTAGCTGACCAGGTCATAACCCCTAACCTTAAGGGCAACCTCCACTCTGGAGCACATTCAACAGACCAAGGAAGGCGGAATCATCAGATAGAAATGTGTTATGTTGATGACGGGTCAACACCGCCATCTAGCTGCAAAAAAAAAGAAATATGTTTTATCGTCACATACACCGGATAGGTGCAGTGAAATGTGTTGTTTTACAGGGTCAGCCATAGTAGTACGGCTCCCCAGGAGCTAATTAGGGTTAAGTGCCTTACTCAAGGGCACAGATTTTTCTTCTTGTCGGCTCAGGAACTCAAACCAGCGACTTTTGGTTACTGGCCCAACGCTCTAACCGCTAGGCTACCTGCTGCTCTTACAGAGACTACTAGTTCTGGTATGAGTTCTACTAGTTCTGGAATGAGTTCTACTAGTTCTGGTATGAGTTCTACTAGTTCTGGAATGAGTTCTACTAGTTCTGGAATGAGTTCTACTAGTTCTGGTTCTTCATCCTGCAACAAGGGAAGCTTGTTGGATGAGATGACAACTTGCACCAACAATATATATGGGAATGACAAACAATGACAAATGTAGCTTTGATCAGAATTCACATCTCTAAAGGCAGTTGTATTACCATCAGTTTGAGTCATTGATTTGTTATTGGTTTCAGCCTCAAAATCAACACAGAAAAGTCTGAATCCAAGGAGAAGTCTATTGTCAGTCCCCATACGTATCCAATATGTCTAGTTACATCAGTTTGTCTTCCGTCAACAGATCAAGCATCTTTTATCTGAGAGGACAACTATCCTCTCGGTTCAGAGCACCACAATAGGAAAAACATTTACTTAAAAAATATATTTTATGATTTTAAATGAAGTGTTCCCTCATCTGTGGCTGAATTGTTTTAAAATGTTCAAATAGGGCCTGAATAAAAATACAAATCAAAAAAAGGTACAGAACATGAAGCCTGGGTGCCAGTCTGTGTCATATTCCAAACATGCTAGCAGAAACAGAGTGGCAAGGAGTGGAATAGACTGGTTGCCAGGCTACAGAACACGTACAATTAAACCAAACCGATTTCAGTCCTTCAAAATGATAAAATAATCTATTAAAAATGGTGAACATGGAACAATAAGGCAAATAATTCAACTAAAACAAGCTTGTTACATTGATGCTCTACATTGTATTGGCATTCTTTACAGTTTGTGGCAGTAGGTCAGGAGGAAAATAATTTTGCTTGGCCATAGCTGAGTCAAATCATCATTGTTATCAGTTGAAGAAAAAGTTATGACTGCGTTCTGTTAGGTTAGACTGAATACAGTTGAGCTGTAGGTAAAGATGAGTCAAGTAACTTAAAATTACATCATGTAGCTAATAGTCATTACATCATGTAGCTAATAGTCATTACATCATGTAGCCAATAGTCATTACATCATGTAGCTAATAGTCATTACATCATGTAGGTAATAGTCATTACATCATGTCGCGAATCAGTACATACAGTTGAAGTCAGAAGTTTACATACACTTAGGTTAGAGTCATTAAAACTTGTTTTTCAACCACTCCACAAGTTTCTTGTTAACAAACTATAGTTTTGGCAAGTCGGTTAGGACATCTAATTTGTCCATGACACAAGTAATTTTTCCAACAATTATCTACAGACAGATATTTTCACTTATAATTCACTGTATCACAATTCCAGTGGGTCAGAAGTTTACATACACTAAGTTGACTGTGCCTTTAAACAGCTTGGAAAATTCCAGAAAATGATGTCATGGCTTTAGAAGCTTCTGATAGGCTAATTGACATAATTTGAGTCAATTGGAGGTGTACCTATGGATGTATTTCAAGGCCTACCTTCAAACTCAGTGCCTCTTTGCTTGACATCATGGGAAAATCAAAAGAAATCACACAATACCTCAGGAAAAGAAATTGTAGACCTCCACAAGTCTGGTTCATCCTTGGGAGCAATTTCCAAACGCCTGAAGGTACCACGTTCATCTGTACAAACAATAGTACGCAAGTATAAACACCATGGGACCATGCAGCCGTCATACCGCTCAGGAAGGAGACGCGTTCTGTCTCCTAGAGATGAACGTACTTTGGTGCGAAAAGTGCAAATCAATCCCAGAACAAAAAGGGGAAAGCTTGCAAGCCGAAGAACACCATCCCAACCGTGAAGGATGGGGGTGGCAGCATCATGCTGTGGGGGTGCTTTGCTGCAGGAGGGACTGGTGCACTTCACAAAATAGATGGCATCATGATGGAAAGTTGTGTATATATTGAAGCAACATCTCAACACATCAGTCAGGAAGTTAAAAGCTTGGTCGCAAATGGGTCTTCCAAATGGACAATGACCCCAAGCATACTTCCAAAGTTGTGGCAAAATGGCTTAAGGACAACAATTCAAGGTATTGGAGTGGCCATCACAAAGCCCTGATCTCAATCCTATAAAACATTTGTGGGCAGAACTGATAAGCGTGTGCGAGCAAGGAGGCCTACAAACCTGACTCAGTTACACCAGCTCTGTCAGGAGGAATGGGCCAAAATTCACCCAACTTATTGTGGGAAGCTTGTGGAAGGCTACCCGAAATGTTTGACCCAAGTTAAACAATTTAAAGGCAATGCTACCAAATACTAATTGAGTGTATGTAAACTTCTGACCAACTGGGAATGTGATGAAATAAATACAAAGCTGAAATAAATAATTCTCTCTACTATTATTCTGACATTTCTCATTCTTAAAATAAAGTGGTGATCCTAACGGACCTAAAACAGGGAATTCTTACTAGGATTAAATGTCAGGAATTGTGAAAAACTGAGTTTGAATGTATTTGGCTAAGGTGTATGTAAACTTCCGACTTCAACTGTATTCTTCTTATATGCAGACTGTCTTCATTATGATGACTACCTCACCATATGTTCACATGCTAACTACAATTGTACATTTTTTTTAAAAATATACATCAATTTTTTTTAAATCAGGTAGTCATACCGTGACCAAGGTGTCTTTTACAGATGAGCCCTGAATTACAGAAATACACACATGAAAATACACACAGAATGCAAGCAGAAAGAAAAACATGGTCATTAAAAACAAACACATTCATCAGTAATAAGGTCGTAAACCAGCTTTCTGAATTGCCAGAGGCATCAAAACATCACATTTTCAAACATATTGAAGATTGTTCCAAAAAAAAAAATAAAAGAAAAAAATAAAGAAAACAAAACATCGGAAAGATGATTCACCTAACTCAGTAGAGACCAAAGGAATGTCCAGAGTTAGCCATCCCTGAGACCAGGTGTTGGAACTCTTACTGTATGTCTAAAGGTTAGTAATGATGTTAGGTACAGTGGGAGTTTTTGTAAAAGGACTTTATAAATGAACACAACCTACATGACAGAGGACCAACCAATTTTCTTTTAGAGAATGCAGTGATGAGTACTAGAACCTGTCAGTGCGCTGTGATAAACTGCATTTAACGGCTTTAATGAAGCGGCAGCTGCGTTCATACAGATGATGTCGCCATCGTCTAGGACCGGTAGGAACGTCGACTGAACGATCTGCTTTCTACTATTTAGTGAGAGGCAAGACCTATTTATAAAAGATAAAATAAAATAAATCTTCAATATGCTTTATAAAAGACAGCTTTTCATCTATCCAGATGCCCCGATATTTGTAAGCAGGGACATGATCAATATGGGCACCATCCAAAGTACATATGATTAAATCATCAGTTATTTGCATGCACTCTATAGAAGAACATACAGTATACTTCGTTTTACCCGCATTCAATACTAATTTCAGGTCAATAAAGTATTTCTTTAAAAACAGGCTGTAGTTTAGATAAAGCTTAGGTCAACCGTGGGAGCAATAGCATAGAAAACAATATCGTCGGTATACAAGTGCCCACCCATCTACACACAATGCCCCATAATGACAGTGAAAACACAGCTTTAGAAATGTTTGCTAATTTATTGAAAATGAAATACAGAAATATCGAATGACGTAAATATTCACACCCGAGTCAATACTTTGTAGAATCACCTTTGGCAGCGATTACAACTGTGAGTCTTTCTGTGTATGTCTAAGAGCTTTCCACCCCTGGATTGTGCAACATTTGCCCATTATCCTTTTCAAAATACTAAAGCTCTGTCAAATTGGTTGTTGATCATTGCATGACAACCATTTTTCAGGTCTTGTAAAATATTTAAGTAAAAACTAACGTGGCCACTCAGGAACATTCAGTGTCGTCTTGATAACAACTCCAGTGTAGATTTGTCCTTGTGTTTTCGGTTATTGTCCTGCTGAAAGGTGAATTAATCTCCCAATGTCTGGTGGAAAGCAGACTGAACCAGGTTTTCCTAGGATTTTGCTTGTGCTTAGCTCCATTCAGTTTCTTTTTTTTATTTTTATCCTGAAAAACTCCCCAGTACTTAACAATTACAAGCATACCCATAACATGATGCAGCCACCACTATGCTTGAAAATATGGAGAGCGGTACTCAGTAATGTGTTGTATTTGTCCCAAACATAACACTTTGTATTCAGGACAAAAAGTAAATCGCTTTGCCAAATTTTTGAAGTATTTCTTTAGTGCCTTCTTGCAAACAGGATGCATGTTTTAGAATATTTTTATTCTGTACAGGCTTTCTTCTTTTCACTCTGTCAATTAGGTTAGTATTGTGAAGTAACCACAATGTTGTTGATCGTGTTCTGCTATTACAGCCACTAAACTATGTAACTGTTTTAAAGTCACCATTGGCCTAGTGGTGAATTCCCTTCCTCTCCGGCAACTGAGTTTGGAAGGACGCCTGTATCTTTGTAGTGACTGGGTGTATTGATACACCATCCTAAGTGTAATTAATAACTTCACCATGCTCAATGGAATGTCTGCTTTTTTTTTTTTACCCAGCTGCCAATAGATCAACCAATCAACCTCCCTGGTCTTTCTGGTTGAATTTGTGTTTGGAATTCACTGTTCGACAAAAGGGACCTTAGAGATAATTGTATGTGTGGGGTAGAGAGATGAGGTACTCATTCCAAAATCATGTTAAACACTATTATTGCACACAAAGTGAGTCCATGCAACTCAAGCACATTTTCACTCCTGAACTTATTTAGGCTTGCCCATAACAAAAAAAAAAAAGGGGTTGAATACTTATTGACTCAAGACATTTCAGCTTATCATGTTCTATGAATTTGTAAACATTTCCTAAAACATTATTCCACTTTGACATGATGGGGAATTGTGTGTAGGCCAGTGACATCCATTTTTTTAAAATTCAGGCTGTAACACAACAAAATGTGGAAAAAGTCAAGGGTTGTGTGAATGCTTTCTGATGGTACTGTATGGTAGCAGCACAGTGATATTTCCTTGGACATGTTCAGGCCTGTTTTCTTCTATGTCATTTTGTGTTGTTTGACCTTGTGCCTATTTAAGCTTGTCAATTGAGTGAAGTTCTTCCCACAGTCAGAGCAGTGGTATGGCTTCTCACCAGTATGCACCCTCTTGTGTATTGTTAGTCTATGTGCATTTACGAAACTCTTTTCGCAATCAGTACAGGCATGAGGATTCTCTCTCACGGTGTGAGTTTTCTGGTGTTCTCGACAGGTTCCCGCGAGCGTGAAACGCTTCTCACAGACGGGGCATCGATAAGGTTTATCTCCACTATGACAGCGCATGTGGCCTTTTAGCTCACAGCTAGACGAGAAACCTTTTCCACAAACAATGCAGTTGAAACGCCACTTCCCTGTATGCGTTGATGATTGATGGTGTTTAAGGGAATCTACCCGGATGAAACATTGATCACAGTCAGGACATTGGTGAGGTTTCTCTCCTGTATGTGTTCGCCGATGCATCTTCAAGCCATATCCATTGGAATACTGTTTTCCACACTCAGAGCAGACAAAAGGCTTTTCCCCAGTGTGCGTTCGCTGGTGGACTGTGAGTTGGTGTCGGTAACCGAAACACTTTCCACAGTCAGAGCAAAGGTAAGGTTTTTCTCCCCTGTGCGTTATACTCAGATGTTTTTGTAAGAGGTTGGAAAGATAATAACTTTTATCACATTCAGGACATTGGTATGGTTTCTCTCCAGTGTGTCTTGACATATGAACTTTCAACTGATCTGATCTTGAGAACTTCTCATCACATTGCTCACATTGGAAAGATTTCTGTACCAGATGTAAGAGCTTGTGTTTGTTTAAGCATCCTGCTGAGGAGAAATTTCGCCCACAGTCAGAGCAGTGATGAGGCTTCTCACCTCTGTGAATCCTTTCATGTGCTTTTAAGTCCTCTTCGATAGGAAAGGTTAGACCACAGTCAGAGCAGAGGTGAGGCTTCTCTCCAGTGTGCTCTTGCATGTGTCTCTTAAATTGTAACGCATAAAGGAAATATGAATTACAATCAGCACAATGGTAAGTTTGCTCTCCAGTGTGCGAGTACATATGTAGCTTAAGTTGTAATTGCCTTGAGAAACTCTTCTCACAATGAGAGCACTGGTAAGGTTTCTTGCCAGCGTGTACGTCCAAGTGTTGTCGAAGAGTTGATTTTATGTAGAAACTCTTCTCACAGATGGGGCACTGGTGAGGCTTTTCCCCAGTGTGTGTTCGCTGGTGCCTAGTAAGGCTGCGTAGTTGAGCGAAGCTCTTTCCACAGTCAGAACAAATACAAGGCTTTTCTATATGCATGTTTGTCTGGTGATCTTTTAATCTTCTGGAAGTCACGTAACTTTTCTCACACTGCGAGCACTGGTAAAGTCTCTCACCAGCGTGTAAAAGCAAGTGTTCTTTAAGATGCGATTGTTTTGAGAAACCCTTCTCACAGTTAGGGCACTGATGGGGGCGAGGGTTCTCTCCAGAATGTACTTGCAGGTGTTGATTAAGATTGGAACATTTTTCGACAGCATGTATTTCCTGACATTGTTCTTCTACATTTCTGGAACTTGGTGACCCATCAGAATCAGGCTGAGAATCAGTATGAGTCATCATATGTTCTTTCAACTCATCTGAAGTACTGTACCTCTTCTCACATTGCAGACAGTGGAAAGGTTTCTCTCCCTTGTGTAACTGCATGTGTTCCTTTAAAGTCTCCTCAGCGGAGAACCTTTGATCACAGTCAGGGCAGTGGTGAAACACCTCTACCTCATGAATTAACAGGTGGTATTTAAGATGTGGCTTGGTTTTAAAACTCTTCTTACATTGAACACATTGGTAAGGCCGCTCCCCAGTATGCGTCATCATATGAACTTTTAACTGTTCTGAATTGGTGTACCCCTTGTCACAGTGGGGGCAGCAGAAAGGCTTAATCACTAAATGTATCCGCTTGTGTCTAGTTAAATACCGCGCTGTAGAAAAACTTCGCCCACAGTCAGAGCAGGGGTGAGGCTTCTCTGTGTGAATAGTTTCATGTTTTTTTAAGTCCTCTTCTATAAAGAAACGAAGACCACATTTGGAGCAGAGGTGAGGCTTCTCTCCAGTGTGCTCTTGCTTGTGTCTCTTAAATTGTAATGCATTAACGAAATATGAATTACAATCTGAACAACAGTAAGGAGTCTCTCCGGTGTGTGTGTACAGATGTTGAGTATTGTCTGGTGCTCTTGTATTCTTCTCACAGTAAGGGTATTGATACGATTTCTCTCCGGAATGTACTAACAGATGTTGATTAGGATCTAAACTTTTTACTACAGCATGTGATACTTCCTGACATTGTAACTGCTGGTGTTTCTTTAAAGCCTGCACCGTGGAAAACGTTATCCCACAGTCAGAGCAGTGGTGAGGCTTCTCTCTAGAGTGCACTCGCAGGTGTGCAGCAAGAGTTGAATGTTCTTTGTACATCTCACCCTGTGAGCAGTGGAAAGGCCGGTCAGCACAGTGAGTTCGCAAGTGCATTTTGAGGCATTTACTGCTAGAGAATGTATTTTTACAGTCAGGGCATTGGTAAGGTCTTACACCAGAATGTATCACCATATGATCTTTCAACTGATCTGATCTAGTGTACTTCTCGCCACACTCTAGGCAGTGGAAGGGTTTCTCTCCCGAATGGAACAACAGCATGTGTTTCCTGAGACATCCCGCTGAAGAGAAACTCCTCCCGCAGTCAGAGCAGTTATGAAACTTCTCTTTAGGATGGACTCTCTTGGGTCTCTTTGACAAGGTCACAGTAGAGAGGCTTTCTTTGCTACCTGAACAGTGGGAAGACGTCTCTCCAGAGAGTGTGTGCAGGTGCCGTTTAAGATGTGATTGTTTTTTGGAGCTCTTCTCGCGTTGAGAACTGCGAGGACTTGAGGACTCAGAGCTCTCTCCTGTATGAACGACAACAGAAAAACGTGTCAGCTGCTGCAACAAGTTACACCATATCAACGTTGAACACGTTTGGCATTACAGCAGTAGACAGTCATTAAACACAATAAAACAGCAAAAGGACAACTTCTATTAGGTCACACACTGTTCTATTATATCTAGGAATCAATAACTTTGGGATAGGATATGTTGTAGAACATGTGTTTCCCAACTCCTCTGCAGTGACCAGTAGACACTGCGCCTTCCAGCGATTGGACTAGACACCCAAGGAGTCAGGGTCAAATATATAATCTTCTAAAAACATATATATATTTTTTTTTTAAACATGCCCTGAACACGATGCGACTTCATCACCACCTGTAGTGGGTTTTCAATGCACTCTGTTCTGTTCATAATCTGTTCTGTTCATACCATCATTAGCGAAGACAGAAATCATCTCCTCCTCCTCTTCCACTTTGATGTTGACTCTCTGGCCCAGCATAAATCTGCAGTCGTCCAGCAGCACTGTAACCCTCTTTAGAGAGCCCGCCAAGACACCGTCTCTGGAGCCCTGCTGTCCACCCTGGGCTCCACCATCACAGCCAGGACTGAGTGACTCTGTAGATTTGGTCTCAGACTTGAAAGAAAGAGGCGAGTTGGGTTCGGCTTCACTGTTCTAAAAAAAAAAAAAAAAAAAAAAAACAAAAACCACCACACACAGAAGGGGAGCTTGGTAACCTCAAATGTAAAAACAACTGTTTCAACGGGTTAGCAGCAAGGTAGCAGTCGGTTGTCACCATTTCCCTCACCCTGTATGTTTGTTAGTGTGTGAAATTGTTTGACTGTTTGAAAAGGTTAACTTATTGCAATTACCCGGTAAAACAGAGACATAATAACTGCTTCTATATTTCAGTTCACTGTATCCCTTTCACAGTCATTTTTCAACATGATGTTCTAGGACCTTTGCTGCTGAGGCCGAGTTAATCTTCCTGATTCAGATCTATCAGTTCATGAATGTTGAACTCCTTATAAACTGGGAATACTCACCCCTCTCACTCTCTCCCTCTGCTGTGGTATAATGAGCCACTGTGGAACTGGGTCTGCCTCCAGCTTCCTGCTGGGAAACCAAACCCCTCCCTCCTCATGCTGTTCTCCATCGCAGCATGCTTGTGAGCTGCCCACCTCCGCTGTCGCTGACTGGCTGGGACTCGTGGGCGCACCACTGGCATCTTCCTGTATTCCTTTAATGTCTTCTTTCAGTTGGAGTAACCGAGACGTTCCCTGGCCCTTTGATTCTGTTAAATCAGCATTCTCACAATATTCCTTCATTATTTTACGATGCAGTGAGCGTACACTCTTTCCTTGGACTTCAGATCCATCTTTGCCACATATTCCACAACGCTCACATAGATAACGTAAATTATCCTCAGTTAAAGTCCATAAACTCTGTTCTATGTCATCCAACAGCGTTTCTCTCTCTGGACTCATTTTGTCCTACTCAGGTGGCAAACAAGGTAATAGATTAATGGGTTTGGTGTGTGATGACTAGCCAGCTGGTTACTCTTCCAATTTCTCACAATCCCCAATTAGCAACGAGCACTCAGCAGGCAGGCGGCCCACCAAAGCGGTTCTGGCGCTTTTAGATGCAAAGCATGACTTCTCGATCTTTCCTTCCGAGCAGACCAAATACGATCCTGTGCTCACGTGAAGATCAGTCCAAGTGCCGCGCGCAGACCAAATACGCTCCTGTGCTCACGTGAAGATCAGTCCAAGTGCCGCTTCCAGCATTGAAGGAGAGGAGCAGGCCCGAGTATGTCCAACTGTCCTTAAATAAGAACAAACACACACACACAGGAAACTCAATGTAAGCCAACTCTATGAGCTTATGAAAAGGTAGTCGGTTCACTCAAACATGAAGGAACTATTATACTGATTAGCAGCATGTTAGCACGAGGTAATGGTCTCTATTAGCAGCATGTTAGCACGAGGTAATGGTCTCTATTAGCAGCATGTTAGCACGAGGTAATGGTCTCTATTAGCAGCATGTTAGCACGAGGTAATGGTCTCTATTAGCAGCATGTTAGCACGAGGTAATGGTCTCTATTAGCAGCATGTTAGCACGAGGTAATGGTCTCTATTAGCAGCATGTTAGCACGAGGTAATGGTCTCTATTAGCAGCATGTTAGCACGAGGTAATGGTCTCTATTAGCAGCATGTTAGCACGAGGTAATGGTCTCTATTAGCAGCATGTTAGCACGAGGTAATGGTCTCTATTAGCAGCATGTTAGCACGAGGTAATGGTCTCTATTAGCAGCATGTTAGCACGAGGTAATGGTCTCTATTAGCAGCATGTTAGCACGAGGTAATGGTCTCTTTACAACTTGTTTTATTCTGCTATCCCTACCCCCATTCTATCCCTACCCCCATTCTATCCCTACCCCCCATTCTATCCCTACCCCCATTCTATCCCTACCCCCATTCTATCCCTACCCCCATTCTATCCCTACCCCCCATTCTATCCCTACCCCCCATTCTATCCCTACCCCCCATTCTATCCCTACCCCCATTCTATCCCTACCCCCCATTCTATCCCTACCCCCATTCTATCCCTACGACCATTCACTTTTGTGTTAAAGGTGCATTCTAATGTGCATACCAAATGTGGGCCACCAACCAGACTTTACAATGGCGAAATGAAATGCATCTAATTTTCACCATACCCAGACCTCTCAGCGGGCAGGTGATTCTGGCGGTGCGACAGCAGACTTGCTCATCCTGGCGGGGCGCTTCTTTTAGATTCCTGCCTGCTGATTAGACGGTCTAGGTTGATAGATGGGGTCTCTGTCTAGCAGTATAACATTAGCCCACTTACTAGAGACATGTGTAGAGACCAGTGTCCGTCTGCCTGTTCGGCAATGCTTTTGCCACTTGTTTGAGTCGCCCAGCGGTGGCCTGGAAAGAATGACATCCAATTGTTAGACGCTACCATCCCCACTCCAAATCAAAACCAAACACGATGTCAATGTTTGCTTGCACACGCTCCGTTCAACTCCTTGTCTTGCGGCAGTATGGTGCATGTGCTGTGTTCAGTACGAAACAAAGTACTGCAACGTTCAATTAAAACGGAGGTGTTCTCAACGGTAGGTTCAAAACGAGGAGGGGTTGGGTTGTGGGACGTGGTCAGCATGGCCGCTGTCCTTTAAATACGTCACTGCCTGCTTCAAGCAACACCCACCAAACGTACCTCAGTCTGTTCAATAACGTTTTGGGGAAATGTGTCGTTCAGTACAAACCGTTATGAAAAGTAGCAAATGTTCAATTGAAGTGAACACACCCCCGGTGCTAGGCTGATCAGCTAGGACAAACGGGTGTGAAACACAGACGGGTGTGTGTGCAAAGTGAGAAGTCAACATAGAATTCATGTTTTGTTTTGGAGGGGGGGGGGGGGTTTGATTAAATTATTCGTTGGACACTGCTCGGCGACGCAAACAACGACCTCTTCATCAAATCCGTATACTGATTATGGATATACAGTCAGCAAATAGCTGGCAAGGTGGGTGTGTTCTAAAACTAGACCCAGAAACCGGGCAACCTAGACCACAGCTAGGGTTTAAACTACTCCACGATACTCTATGGAGTTTAGTGACGAGGCAATGAGTTTTGGCGGAGTGTAGCCTACCTCCGACAACAGACAATTTCACCCTTAGAGACTAAACGAACAGATTCTGCATGTTTTTCTGTTGCTCATTAAGAAAAATTTGATTTCAGTCTTAGGGGTGTGGTCTATAGCAATATAGAGTCGGAAAGCAGCCGTGCGTTTGGACAATTAAAAGACACTGCAGTAAATAAAACTGGTGGAAAACATTGCAGTCTTGTCCAGAACCAGACTCTACACAGACTTCAGATCATTAGAAAGCATTCGCCAAAAAATACACCTGAATGGCTTTATGCAAATATGTAAATCTCACGGGAGTCCTCTTACATTTCTGAACATTACAGTCCTTTTGATTATACAACCATGAAAAGGTAAGCGCTCTCTCACTCTCTCAGTTATGCACAACAAGATCAACAGGTAACTGTTAGCCAGAGCGAGATTAGCTAAAATCTAACATGGGAACACTAGCTAAACCCTCAAACGTTTACTTCTTATAGTTGGCCGTCAGAATTGCACTGATAAACGATGGAGAATAGTAGCCTGCTCGTCCTTCTGCAGCTTGCCTGCCAATGCATGCTTGTCCCAACACAGGTTTTGACAACTGAATGGGAACATGCCTGCCAGCGCATTTGATCGATGCCAAATACATTTGATGGACAACTAATAGATAACAGTATGCCAACTGTGGATAACAGTCATTCAAGATCAGCATAGCTAGCAAGCAAAGTGATTCGCATGTCTTGCTAGCTAACCAAATGACACCGGCATCTCTAGCTGTAGCCAGTGAAAAACGAAAACACCCAATGACATGCCATCCTCCCAGGCTCGGTGTTTTTAGCTTGCTTAATATATAGCTACAGAAATAGATACGCTAGCCTATTAGACACGTTATGACTGACTTGTGGCCATTGCCCTTGCTAGTTTGATTGTTTTGACATTGCAAGCCGTAGTCATTTTTTGTCTGTTTGTGTCCAACAAATTGAGTCACATTGAAACTGAAACAGTGCATCCCGAATGTCTGCAGGCAGCAAACAATGTACCAGGCCAGCTGTGATGTACAACCTCATAGCAATATTTGTTGGACTACAATGAAATGTTTTTTTATTTATTTTTATTTCACCTTTATTTAACCAGGTAAACCAGTTGAGAACAAGTTCTCATTTACAACTGCGACCTGGCCAAGATAAAGCAAAGCAGTGCGATAAAAACAACAACACAGAGTTACATATGGGGTAAAACAAAACAAAGTCAAAAATACAACAGAAATACATATATATACAGTGTGTGCAAATGTAGCAAGTTATGGAGGTAAGGCAATAAATAGGCTATAGTGCAAAATAATTACAATTAGTATTAACACTGGAATGATAGATGTGCAAGAGATGATGTGCAAATAGAGATACTGGGGTACAAATGAGCAAAATAAATAACAATATAGGGATGAGGTAGTTGGGCGGGCTAATTTCAGATGGGCTGTGTACAGGTGCAGTGATCGGTAAGGTGCTCTGACAACTGATGCTTAAAGTTAGTGAGGGAGATAAGTGTCTCCAGCTTCAGAGATTTTTGCAATTTGTTCCAGTCATTGGCAGCAGAGAACTGGAAGGAATTGCGGCCAAAGGAGGTGTTGGCTTTGGGGATGACCAGTGAGATATACCTGCTGGAGCGCAGACTACGGGTGGGTGTTGCTATGGTGACCAAGGCGGGGATTTGCCTAGCAGTGATTTATAGATGGCCTGGAGCCAGTGGGTTTGGCGACGAATATGTAGTGAGGACCAGCCAACAAGAGCGTAGAGGTCACAGTGGTGGGTATTATATGGGGCTTTGGAGACAAAACGGATGGCACTGTGATAGACTACATCCAATTTGCTGAGTAGAGTGTTGGAGGCTATTTTGTAAATGACATCGCCGAAGTCAAGGATCGGTAGGATAGTCAGTTTTACGAGGGCATGTTTGGCAGCATGAGTGAAGGAGGCTTTGTTGCGAAATAGGAAACCGATTCTAGATTTAACTTTGGATTGGAGATTCTTAATGTGAGTCTGGAAGGAGAGTTTACAGTCTAACCAGACACCTAGATATTTGTAGTTGTCCACATACTCTAGGTCAGACCCGTCGAGAGTAGTGATTCTAGTCGGGTGGGCGGGTGCCAGCAGCGTTCGGTTGAAGAGCATGCATTTAGTTTTACTAGTGTTTAAGAGCAGTTGGAGGCTACTGAAGGAGTGTTGTATGGCATTGAAGCTCGTTTGGAGGTTTGTTAACACAGTGTCCAATGAAGGGCCAGATGTATACAAAATGGTGTCGTCTGCGTAGAGGTGGATCTGAGAGTCACCAGCAGCAAGAGCGACGTCATTGATATATTGTATTGGTGAATTATATTAATCATGCATTGAATTGCATCCATCTAGTCTGCCAACAAGGCCAGTTTATACTGGGTCTAACTACATGTCTGTAGACCATGGTTCCCCCATCTGGCAGACTGCGGGCCGAATTTGGCCATTGAGTGATTTTATTTGGCCCCCCAGGGCTATAATTTTTAGTGGACAAAAGACTAGAAACACCAACAAATTAGCTCCAAGTGACTTTAATTTTGGAAATCGGTTCCAAATATTCCCACGCATAATAGAGATATATTTGCTCGATCGTATACAAATGTAAGCAAGGTTCTTGCAAGCCTTCTTGCGGTCAATTTGCAGTTCACAAATAATTTGTAATTATATTCAGGCCACCTGACCATCCGCTCAAGAACAAATTGGCCCGCAGCTGAATCTAGTTGATGATCCCTGCTGTAGACAATTAGAATGCAACAAGTGTCTGTCAAAACTACATTTAACTTATACTCTGGTGGAATGTCAGTAGACCGTCGCTGCAACTGAGTTTCCGTGTCGCGCAGACATGAAAAAAAAGTTTAAAGTCTCTGGACTTTTCGCAACGTCCGTTGTCGTGGTTAACGGACTGCCACAACAACCAGACCAAATCTTCCTGTGACAGGGTGACACAGGAGTTCTAAAATGAATGACCTACTTTTATTTTGTCACACTATTTTCTGTCAGCTTGCCATCGCCTTGTAAATAATGATGTGGGTTTATTTCCCCCTAATAATAAATAGAAAGTAGCTAAAGTTAAGACGTTGTCAGCTATATTATTTTTATTTGATTCTGTTATATTCCATTATATTATTAGACTACTATAAAATATATGTGTGTTGACTGATCAGGTAAGTGTGTCTTATGTTTAATGAACAAAATAACTTGATTTCGTGTTCATGGCACAGCCATGTCGTCTATAGGCTGCTCAGATCAGAGACCGAATTAATAATGGAATTCTTTATGATGGTGTATATTCAATGGATTGATTAAAATAGGAGGTCCACCCACATTGGCCCATGTCTACTCCCACTCCTAAACTTGCCAACATGTGCACTGGAGGTAATAAAAGCTTATATGCTGACTAGACCAGGCGCGCATGTTGATTTTGTCCACCCACACCAGACTGGATCAGGACACGCAGGTTGAAATATCAAAACTAACTATCTCGCCATCACGGTTGACAACTCCGTTGTGTCCTCCTCCCAGAGTGCGAAGAGCCTTGGCGTGACCCTGGACAACACCCTGTCGTTCTCCGCTAACATCAAGGCGGTGACCCGATCCTGTAGGTTCATGCTCTACAACATTCGGAGAGTACGACCCTGCCTTACACAGGAAGCGGCACAGGTCCTAATCCAGGCACTGGAAAAAATAATAATAAAATAAATTGTAAAGTGGTTATCCCACTGGCTATAAGGTGAATGCACCTATTTGTAAATCGCTCTGGATAAGAGCGTCTGCTAAATGACGTAAATGTAATGTAAATGTAACTCTGAACCAACTATATTAATTTGGGGACAGGTTGAAAAGCATTAAACATTTATGGCAATTTAGCTAGCTAGCTTGCTGTTGCTAGCTAATTTGTCCTGGGATATAAACATTGTGTTGTTATTTTACCTGAAATGCACAAGGTCCTCTACTCCGATAATTAATCCACAGATAAAAGGGTAAACAGAGGTCGTTTCTAGTAATCTCTCCTCCTTCAGGCTGCTTCTTCTTCGGACTTTATATGGCGGTTGGCAACCAACTTTAACGTGGATTACCACCACCAACTGGACTGGAATGTGGACCTCAGTTCATCTTTCAATCACCCAAGTGGGTATATGCACCTAAAAAGCAATGAGCAGATGGGAGAGGTGTGACTTGCAGCGCATCAAGCATCACAAATAGAACCAAGTACTATTTTAGCGCCTGGCTACTCAGACGCTCGTTGACGTGAGCGGTGCACTGAGGCAACATATCATAAAGTCTGTCTGTAAAGGGTATATGATAACTCAAGAAATCTGTAATGAATTGACGTTTTTTCCAAGAATGTTTTAGTCACGCAATAATACATCTAGCTAAGGTGTATAGCGCACTATTTCTCAAGTTTAGAAATGTGCAAAGTGTTGTCCAGGGCTCTACAGCGTGACCATTTTAATTGCATATGTGCCGAAATATTTTGCTGTGCGTCCTGGAATTTTTATTAAAAAAATAAGGAGTATAGCTTTATTACCTGAAATATTTTTTGTTGTGCTCCTAAATGTCTTCATGTGCACTTACATTTTTCAACTTAGGCGCACATGTGCGCCTTGTTAAAAAAATAATAATAATTGGGTCAGAAGAGCCCTGTTGTCTTATGTAAAAGTCTGATCACTGCACTTCTGGGCAGTCTGGTTCCCGGTCTTTGTTCTGCGGTAGGATTGGATATCACGCAATCCCGTATTAGTGGGCATTGTTGAAATCAAAACCAAACCCTCAAGTAAGTCCTGACGAACTCTTGTACTCAAATTTCAGTTTTGGAAGATACTGACTTTATGACCAAAATTAAACCTACTTGCACTTTCTAGTCAATTTTGGCACTGGAATGAATGTTTGATTAATATCGATGTCACATATGCCGTTTTCAACAAGAGAAGTAGGTTCTCGAGTTCAGTTCTGCTTTAATGACAGTGATCCATTTTCTTCAAGTGGGTGAGGCCGTTTAGGGAGTGGCATCTCTTCAACAAAGCAACACCCTGTATTGCTAGAAGGGAGCGTTGGTATTGCCTCAAATATAGACTAGTATATAAAAATCTATCACAAAAATGTAAGTTATTAATGGGCATAATGAATAAATCACGTACATAAATCTACTTAAAACTGTAAATTATTAGGTGTATCACTTGTATGTAATCTTCAAATGATTTTAAATGCATTGTGTCCACAGGTGTGGTTGTATGTGTTTTGAAATGGGCAAATAAATCGAACCAAATAAAGATCCCAACAAATAAGGTATTTTTTAGAAACAACAAACACAGCTTTCAGCCTCTGGCTGGCAGTGGTTAACTGGAAGGTGGCAGGCCGAATTTGATATTAGAGAAATGCCTTACGGTTGTGTTTCAAATTACCCTAGCTTTGGGACACAACATCGCGAGTCTGTATTGGTTGGACTCCCCGAGTTGTGCATCGTTCTGGTGGCAGGCGATGGAAAATAACTACCACAATATAGCCGGCTTCACCAAAATAACATTTCCTTTCAACAAAGGCTTATGTATAATCTCTAGAAACTCTACTTACCTGGTGGTCCTCTGAGCTCAGCTGGTAGAGCACGGCGCTTGTAACGCCAAGGTAGTGGGTTCGATCCCCGGGTCCACCCATACACAAAAAACGTATGCACGTATGACTGTAAGTCGCTTTGGATAAAAGCGTCTGCTAAGTGGCATATTATTATTATTATGGTTTACCTAGGGCTGATAGCGGTCCTCTGAGTGGTGGATACCCGCCAGATGCAAATCACTTCTTAAAGGAAAACTCCACTCGCCCGCTGGCGGTAAGAATTTATAGCCTTGGGAGTAGGGGAAAACGACAACAAAGAGCAAGCGGGAGGCCTTTTTTGTTGATGTTGGGATCGAGTCGGTAACTCGATGTCAGTCGATACTATGTACCTATGTTTGTCCTGCGGTAAAGCGTTATTTTCTTTGGGTGCTGCAATCCGTCGTAAAAAAAAAAAAACTATGTGACGACTGATCCAGTCTAGATGTAGTCGGAGGTTACACTATACCACACTCCGCCAAAACTCATCGCCACGCCACTGAACTCCATAGAGTATCGTGGAGTCGAGATTTTTATTTATTTAAATTTCTCAGTTACCTTTACCATGATAGCAAAAATGTAACAATAGGCCTATGTCATAATTTGAAGCTACATCATTTTGTTAAGAAAACAAATGTATTTACTTTTATACAAAAATAAAACAATGTAGCAAGTCCCCCATTTTGTTCACAAGACATGCTAGCGTGCATCATATTCATACCAAATAAACACATATCTAGAAAAGTTTTGCACTAAACTGTAGATAGCTAGCTGAATAACTCACCACATTAACGTTTTGAGCATGTATGAAGCTTAATCATTCGGACTCGAAGAAATGCACTCTTTGTCCTGCTCAAGTTTGAACTGAGCGCAAGAAACTACTCATTTCCGGTGGCTTCTTCTTCTTCAGTGGGGTTTTTCGGCGGTTGGCATCCAACGTTATGGTGCATTACCGCCACCTACTGTACTGGAGTGTGAGCCAGAGACAGGGAGAAACAAAATGCTACCTGCCATCCCCGTTGCTCTTAAAAAAGATAACAAAATATTGGAGACTATATCTAATGACGTTCTACTCAATATACTCTTTAAACGAATTTCCTGTATCCCCTCCTCCCTCATACTACATCTCATCCTCTCTCTTTCCCTCTGATACTGCCCACACTGTAGCAATACATGCTCCACAGTCTCTATTTCCTGACAATAATCACACTTTCCTGATGGATGCTTTCCTATCACATTTAATGTCTTATTCAACTGACTGTGTCCCACCCTTAATCTTGTAAAAATAGCCTCCTCTCTTCTGTCCCTTCCTGCCGTCCTCCCCTCCCCGACTTTCCTCTGTACTTGAAATAAATGCCTTCCCTTATTATCTCTATTCCACTGCTCCTGCCATCTCTGCACCATCACTGTATATATCAGTCTTTTTGCCTCTGCCTTGCCTCTGTCTTACTCATTGACATTTCAACATCAACGATCCAAGGACAGGACGTACGTGCTTGTTTAGCCTGTTCATCTACTGCCTCGTTCCCCTCCACCCCCACATTGGCTGGGACCCAAGTAAATCTTATCTGAATACCCATCTGTTTAATCCTGCCATGGGTTTGTAGCACTTCATAAAGCAGGTCTTGTCTGCTATGTGAGCTAAAGGACTGGAGACTCATTAACACTGCACATGAATCAGAGCAAATAACTACTCTGTCTTGTTTGACTTCCTCCACCCACTGCAAGGCCAACAGTATGGCCATCAGCTCCGCCGTATATACAGCCAGATGATCTGTAATACGTTTCCTGACTTCCACCCCACATTCCTGCACTACAAATGCTGACCCAGTACGTCCTGTCCTTGGATCTTTTGAACCATCTGTGTAAATGGCCACAAAATCCTGATACACAGTATCCAGACGTCTCTTAAACAAATCAGATGGAACAACACTCTCCCTGTCTTTCTGTAGTCTCTCCAACACTTCTAGATCAACTACTGGTGGCGGGAGTAGCCATGGTGGATTTACAGGAATAACTGGCTTCTTCTTCTTCTTCTTTAGAAAGAAATGACAGAGTACTTCTTCTTCTTCTGTGGGAAAATGACAGAGTACTTCTTCTTCTGTGGATTTTATATGTCGGTTGGCAACCAACTTTAAGATGCATTACCCCAGAGTACTTCTTGTTCTTCTTCTATGGTATATTGGCGATCACCCAATTTAATGTGCATCCTGCCAACTACTATTCGGGATGGAAACAGGATTCTCCAAAAAACGGAACTACCAAAAAACTACCAAATAAATAAAATAAATAAAACAGATCTGATCCCTACACAGGCTCAAGGGGAACCTGGGAGGGCGGGTCTTCCAGCACCAGTACCCCTTGCAAGTCTTACGATGTAAAATCCTTGCGTCCCAAAAGCGTTTCAGCTGCAGCCACAATAATGTCTAGTTTCTTCGACTTCTTTGAGACATGTGCTGTACAGTTATAAACTGTGGCAATGAACGCAACAAAATCCACCTTTTTAACACACAGGGTATCTTTTGTCTGGCAGCAAACATTTACTACAGGCTGTGGTGCGTCCACTACCATCTCTTCACTAGCATCACTTGTTTTCTCAATTATTTTAAATCACCTCCGCATAGGAGATTTGATTGACCGCTCTAACTTCTGCCACCTCAATTTCCTTCACCCTTACAGGGCACTCCAGGAACTCAGGATCATGATCCCCACCACAATTGCAACACCGTCGTCCTTCTACACACCTTTCTTCAGTCTGCAAACACCTGAAATTCTTACACTGCAGTGGTTTGGGGACAAAGGCTCTTACGGCGTATCTTATATAACCAAGCTTCACATGCGTATTATACAACAGGACCAACAGACTTTCTTGTTTTTCTCCAGTCACCCAGCGGGTCAGACGCCTGGCACCAACCACACTAGGAATTCTCTTCAGGTATTCAACCTGAACATCCGTCGTCACCCCTGAGATGACTCCTTTGACGTGTGCTCTACTCCAAATTTCAGAACATAAAACTTCTGTTGTCCGGATTCTTTTGAGGCCCACTGCAATCTTCCTCTGCTCTTCAGAAATACTATTAATCAAAATAAGACTCCTGGTGACTCTGACAGACTCCACTTTTCCCAGCACATCCTTCACCATTTTTCGACACCTCAAACGGGTTTCCCACATATGCGTCCTTCCTCAACCACCGCATCCCAACAAGAAGCGATTCATCATCATTTACACACGTATCCTCCACTCCAATTTTAGACAATTTCCTTTGTGTTCCAGTTTTCTATACGACTGTTGTCAATTCAGAACATTTGTCTTCACCAAATTTACTCGATGCGCTGCTTAATTCGAACTCAGCATCCACTTCCGCCATCTTCTTCTTCTTCTTCTTCTTCTTCTTCTTCTTCTTCTTTTGTGGTTTTATGGCGAAGTACAGTGGTCTAAGGCACTGCATCGCAGTGCTAACTGTGCCACTAGAGATCCTGGTTCGAATCCAGGCTCTGTCGCAGCCGGCCGCGACCTGGAGACTCATGGGCGGCGCACAATTGGCCCAGCGTTGTCCAGGGTAGGGGAGGGAATGGCCGGCAGGGATGTAGTTCAGTTGATAGAGCATTGCGTTTGCAACGCCAGGGTTGTGGGTTCGATTCCCACGGGGGGCCAGTATAAAAAAATATGTATTCACTAACTGTAAGTCGCTCTGGATAAGAGCGTCTGCTAAATGACTAAAATGTAAATGGGAAAAATGGGAAAAAAAAGTATTTAGTCAGCCACCAATTGTGCAAGTTCTCCCACTTAAAAAGATGAGAGAGGCCTGTAATTTTCATCATTGGAGAAAAAAAATCCAGAAAATCACATTGTATGATTTTTAATGAATTTATTTGCAAATTATGGTGGAAAATAAGTATTTGGTCACCTACAAACAAGCAAGATTTCTGGCTCTCACAGACCTGTAACTTCTTCTTTAAGAGGCTCCTCTGTCCTCCACTCGTTACCTGTATTAATGGCACCTGTTTGAACTTGTTATCAGTATAAAAGACACCTGTCCACAACCTCAAACAGTCACACTCCAAACTCCACTATGGCCAAGACCAAAGAGCTGTCAAAGGACACCAGAAACAAAATTGTAGACCTGCACTAGGCTAGGAAGACTGAATCTGCAATAGGTAAGCAGCTTGGTTTGAAGAAATCAACTGTGGGAGCAATTATTAGGAAATGGAAGACGTACAAGACCACTGATAATCTCCCTCGATCTGGGGCTCCACGCAAGATCTCACCCCGTGGGGTCAAAATGATCACAAGAACGGTGAGCAAAAATCCCAGAACCACACGGGGGGACCTAGTGAATGACCTGCAGAGAGCTGGGACCAAAGTAACAAAGCCTACCTTCAGTAACACACTACGCCGCCAGGGACTCAAATCCTGCAGTGCCAGACGTGTCCCCCTGCTTAAGCCAGTACATGTCCAGGCCCGTCTGAAGTTTGCTAGAGTGCATTTAGATGATCCAGAAGAGGATTGGGAGAATGTCATATGGTCAGATGAAACCAAAATATAACTTTTTGGTAAAAACTCAACTCGTCGTGTTTGGAGGACAAAGAATGCTGAGTTGCATCCAAAGAACACCATACCTACTGTGAAGCATGGGGGGTGGAAACATCATGCTTTGGGGCTGTTTTTTCTGCAAAGGGACCAGGACGACTGATCCGTGTAAAGGAAAGAATGAATGGGGCCATGTATCGTGAGATTTTGAGTGAAAACCTCCTTCCATTAGCAAGGGCATTGAAGATGAAACGTGGCTGGGTCTTTCAGCATGACAATAATCCCAAACACACCGCCCGGGCAACGAAGGAGTGGCTTCGTAAGAAGCATTTCAAGGTCCTGGAGTGGCCTAGCCAGTGTCCAGATCTCAACCCCATAGAAAATCTTTGGAGGGAGTTGAAAGTCTGTGTTGCCCAGCGACAGCCCCAAAACATCACTGCTCTAGAGGAGATCTGCAAGGAGGAATGGGCCAAAATACCAGCAACAGTGTGTGAAAACCTTGTGAAGACTTACAGAAAATGTTTGACCTGTGTCATTGCCAACAAAGGGTATATAACAAAGTATTGAGAAACTTTTGTTATTGACCAAATACTTATTTTCCACCATAATTTGCAAATAAATTCATTAAAAATCCTACAATGTGATTTTCTGGATTTTTTCTTCTCATTTTGTCTGTCATAGTTGACGTGTACCTATGATGAAAATTACAGGCCTCTCTCATCTTTATAAGTGGGAGAACTTGCACAATTGGTGGCTGACTAAATACTTTTTTCCCCCACTGTACATCCGAAAGTTGTATTTCTGCCACCAACGGGACGATTTGAAACCACAAAATATATAAAATAAAAATCCATATTTACATTACATTTACGTCATTTAGGAGACGCTCTTGTCCAGAGCGACTTACAAATTGGTGCATTCACCTTTCTTTTTTTTATTTTTTTTTTGGGGGGGGATTACTTTATCCTATCCCAGAAGGATTACTTTATCCTATCCCAGGTATTCCTTAAAGAGGTGGGGTTTCAAGTGTCTCCGGAAGGTGGTGAGTGACTCCGCTGTCCTGGCGTCGTGAGGGAGCTTGTTCCACCATTGGGGTGCCAGAGCAGCGAACAGTTTTGACTGGGCTGAGCGGGAACTGTGCTTCCGCAGAGGTAGGGGGTCCAGCAGGCCAGAGGTGGATGAACGCAATGCCCTCGTTTGGGTGTAGGGACTGATCAGAGCCTGAAGGTACGGAGGTGCCGTTCCCCTCACAGCTCCGTAGGCAAGCACCAAGGTCCTGTAGCAGATGCGAGCTTCAACTGGAAGCCAGTGGAGTGTGCGGAGGAGCGGGGTGACGTGAGAGAACTTGGGAAGGTTGAACACCAGACGGGCTGCGGCATTCTGGATGAGTTGTAGGGGTTTAATGGCACAGAAAGGGAGCCCAGCCAACAGCGAGTTGCAGTAATCCAGACGGGAGATGACAAGTGCCTGAATTAGGACCTGTGCCGCTTCCTGTGTAAGGCAGGGTCGTACTCTCTGAATGTTGTAGAGCATGAACCTACAGGATCGGGTCACCGCCTTGATGTTAGCGGAGAACGACAGGGTGTTGTCCAGGGTCACACCAAGGCTCTTTGCACTCTGGGAGGAGGACACAACGGAGTTGTCAACCGTGATGGCGAAATCATGGAACGGGCAGTCCTTCCCCGGGAGGAAGAGCAGCTCCGTCTTGCCGAAGTTCAGCTTGAGGTGGTGATCCGTCATCCACACTGATATGTCTGCCAGACATGCAGAGATGCGATTCGCCACCTGGTTATCAGAAGGGGGAAAGGAGAAGATTAGTTGTGTGTCGTCTGCGTAGCAATGATAGGAGAGGCCATGTGAGGATATGACAGAGCCAAGTGACTTGGTGTATAGCGAGAATAGGAGAGGGCCTAGAACTGAGCCCTGGGGGACACCAGTGGTGAGAGCACGTGGTGTGGAGACAGATTCTCGCCACGCCACTTTGTAGGAGTGACCGGTCAGGTAGGACGCAATCCAAGAGTGAGCCGCGCCGGAGATGCCCAACTCGGAGAGGGTGGAGAGGAGGATCTGATGGTTCACAGTATCAAAGGCAGCAGACAGGTCTAGAAGGACAAGAGCAGAGGAGAGAGAGTTAGCTTTAGCAGTGCGGAGAGCCTCTGTGACACAGAGAAGAGTAGTCTCAGTTGAATGACCAGTCTTGAAACCTGACTGTTTTGGATCAAGAAGGTCATTCTGAGAGAGATAGCAAGAGAGTTGGCTAAAGACGGCACGCTCAAGAGTTTTGGAGAGAAAAGAAAGAAGGGATACTCGTCTGTAGTTGTTGACATCAGAGGGATCGAGTGTTGGTTTTTTGAGAAGGGGTGCAACTCTCGCTCTCTTGAAGACGGAAGGGACATAGCCAGTGGTCAAGGATGAGTTGATGAGCGAGGTGAGGTAAGGGAGAAGGTCTCCGGAAATGGTCTGGAGAAGAGAGGAGGAGATAGGGTCAAGCGGGCAGGTTGTTGGGCGGCCGGCCGTCACAAGTCGCAAGATTTCATCTGGAGAGAGAGGGGAGAAAGAAGTCAAAGCATAGGGTAGGGCAGTGTGAGCAGGACCAGCAGTGTCATTTGACTTAACAAACGAGGATCGGATGTCGTCAACCTTCTTTTCAAAATGGTTGACGAAGTCATCCACAGAGAGGGAGGAGGGGGGGGGAGGGGGAGGAGGATTCAGCAGGGAGGAGAAGGTGGCAAAGAGCTTCCTAGGGTTAGAGGCAGATGCTTGGAATTTAGAGTGGTGAAAGTGGCTTTAGCAGCAGAAACAGATGAAGAAAATGTAGAGAGGAGGGAGTGAAAAGATGCCAGGTCCGCAGGGAGTCTAGTTTTCCTCCATTTCCGCTCAGCTGCCCAGAGCCCTGTTCTGTGAGCTCGCAATGAGTCGTCAAGCCACAGAGCAGGAGGGGAGGACCGAGCCGACCGGGAGGATAGGGGACATAGAGAGTCAAAGGATGCAGAAAGGGAGGAGAGGAGGGTTGAGGAGGCAGAATCAGGAGATTGGAGGGAGAAGGATTGAGCAGAGGGAAGAGATGATAGGATGGAAGAGGAGAGAGTAGCGGGAGAGAGAGAGCGAAGGTTGCGATTGCGCATTACCATCTGAGTAGGGGCAGAGTGAGTAGTGTTGGAGGAGAGCGAGAGAGAAAAGAATACAAAGTAGTGGTTGGAGACATGGAGGGGAGTTGCAGTGAGATTAGTAGAAGAACAGCATCTAGTAAAGATGAGGTCAAGCGTATTGCCTGCCTTGTGAGTAGGGGGGGACGGTGAGAGGGTGAGGTCAAAAGAGGAGAGGAGTGGAAAGAAGGAGGCAGAGAGAAATGAGTCAAAGGTAGACGTAGGGAGGTTGAAGTCACCCAGAACTGTGAGGGGTGAGCCATCCTCAGGAAAGGAACTTATCAAGGCGTCAAGCTCCTTGACTTAATAGTGATACTAACTTACTCCACCCTAATAAAAATAGCACATTGCCAAAACAAACAAAACTCCCATTTCTTCCTTCTTTTAAATCTCCATATCTCCCTTCTCAGTCTCTAGTGCCTGAGATGGTGGTACGGCTTTTGACAATATTCCATGTAACTCTTTTGCAGAGAAATCTTTCAGCCCCAGGAACCGTTCCGCCGCAACCACAAGGACTTCTATCTTCCTAGATCTTTTCTCCACCTTGGCAGTGCCATTAATCACCACGGCGATAATGGCCATCTTCCTCTCCACCGAAAAGATCTGACAGAGTACTTCTTCTTTCCTTAAAGTTTTATAGCAGACTACACCTATTGGTATATTGCCGCCACCTACTGTATGGGGTATTGAAACAAATCAAAACAATTATATATTTCATTGCGGGAAGGGGGGAGGACCCGAGATAATACACAATACACAAATAAATCAAACAACCATCCCACTCCTTCAGTCACATTCAAATCACATCCTTACACAGGCTCAGGTGCCTATGAGGAAGGAGTATTTATCGACAGGATTCCTTGTAATGCCTCTGCAGAAAAGTCCCTGAGTCCCAAAAAACGCTCAGCCACACTCACAATGATGCCTATTTTCTCCGATTTCCTCTCCGTTTGCGCTGTGCAGTTGATAACCAAAGTAATAAACACAACAAAGTCCACCTTAACATGCAACATGTCAGGATCCCTCTGACAAGGAATATCATCTTGTGTCTCTACTCCTACTATCATAAAAAAAACATGTTTAAACCTTTATTTAACTAGGCAAGTCAGTTAAGAACAAATTCTTATTGACAATGACGGCCTACACCGGCCAAACCCGGACGACGCTGGGCCAATTGTGCGCCGCCCTATGGGACTCCCAATCACGGCCGGTTGTGATACAGCCTGGAATCGAACCAGGGGGTCTGTAGTGACGCCTCAAGCTGCGCCACTCGGGAGCCCATTACTTCTTCAACTTCAGCCTTTTCTTCTACTTTTCTCAACGCCTCCTAACAGGACACTTCAGGCATTCAGGTGCATGGTTCAGCTGGCATACAATACTCCTCCCGCCTTCATACACATGACCAAATCATTTACATTTGTCACACTGTGAGGCCAAAGATTTCTATAACTAACCTAAGTTAGACCATAGCTTGTCATTTCCAATGGGAGCATTCCCCCCCCCCCCACAAGGCCTTATTGCGAGTTTAAGAATATGTCGCAAGAGAAAAGATAAATCGCCCTTACTAAACTCTCCAGATAATTTCCCATCAATGAATGTCAATTCAACTTGTTTTGACTGCTATGATTACGCAATAAGGCCCTAGGACCTGTGGTACAGTGCATTGGGAAAGTATTCAGACCCCTTTACTTTTTCCACATTTTGTTACGTTACAGCCTTATTCTAAAATTGATTAAATAATTTTTTCCCCTCATCAATCTACACACAATAGCCCATATTGACAAAGCAAAAACAGGTTTTTACACATTTTTGCAAATGTATCATAAATACAAAAAGGGAAATATCACATTTACATAAGTATTCAGACCCTTTCCTCAGTACTTTGTTTAAGCACCTTTGGCAGCGAATACAGCCTCGAGTCTTCTTGGGTATGACGCTACAAGCTTGGCACACGTGTATTTGGAGAGTTTCTCCCATTCTTCTCTGGAGGTCCTCTCAAGCTCTGTCAAGTTGGATGGGGAGCATTGCTGCACAGCTATTTTCAGGTCTCTCCAGAGATGTTCGATCGGGTTCAAGTCCGGGCTCTGGCTGGGCCACTCAAGGACATTCAGAGACGTATCCCGAAGCCACACCTGCATTGTCTTGACTGTGTGCTCTGGATCGTTGTCCTGTTGGAAGGTGAACCTTCGCCCCAGTCTGAGGTCCTGAGTGCTCTTGAGCAGGTTTTCATCAAGATCTCTCTGTACTTTTCTCCGTTCATCTTTCCCTCGATCCTGATTAGTCTCGTAGTCCCTGCCGCTGAAAGACATCCCCACAGCATGATGCTGCCACTACCATGCTTCACCGTAGGGATGGTGCCAGGTTTCCTCCAGACGTGACGCTTGGCATTCAGGCCAAAGAGTTCAATCTTGTTTTCATCAGACCAGAGTATCTTGTTTCTCATGGTCTGAGAGTCCTTTAGGTGCCTTTTGGCAAACTCCAAGCGGGCTGTCATGTGCCTTTTACTGAGGAGTGGCTTCCATCTGGCCACTCTCCCATAAAGGCCTGATTGGTGGAGTGCTGCAGAGATGGTTGTGCTTCTGGAAGGTTCTCCCATCTTCACAGAGGAACTCTGGAGCTCTGTCAGAATGACCATCGGGTTCTTGGTCACCTCCCTGACCAAGGCCCTTCTCCCCTGATTGCTCAGTTTGGCCGGGCAGCCAGCTCTAGGAAGAGTCTTTGTGGTCCAAACTTCTTCCCTTTAAGAATGATGGAGGCCACTGTGTTCTTGGGGACTTTCAATGCAGCAGAATTGTTTTGCTACCCTTCACCAGATCTGTGCCTCAACCTCATGGCTTGGTTTTTGCTCTGACATGCACTGTCAACTGTGGGACCTTATATAGACAGGTGTGTGCCTTTGCAAATCATGTCCAATCAATTTGTAGAAACATCTCAAGGATGATCAGTTGAAACAGGATGCACCTGAGCTCAATTTCGAGTCTCATAGCAAAGGGTCTGAATACTTATGTAAATAAGGTATTACTGTTTTTTATTTTGAATACATTTGCAAAACATTCTAAATACCTGTTTTCACTTCACCATTATGAGGTTTTGTGTGTAGATTGATGAGGAAAAAAAATATTTCACAATTTTAGAATAAGGCTGTAATGTAACAAAATATGGAAAAAGGGAAGGGGTCTGAATACTTTCCAAATGCACTGTATATGGCCAATATACCACGGCTAAGGGCTGTTCTTAGGACACAGTGCCTGGACACAGCCCTTAGCCGTGGTATATTGGCCATATACCATAAACCTCTGAGGTGCTTATTGCCATTATAAACTGGCTACCAACGTAATTAGAACAGTAAAAATATTATTTTTGTCATTTCCGTGGTACATGGTCTGATATACCATGGCTTTCAACCAATCAGCATTCAGGGCTCAAAACACCCAGTGTATAATTGAATCTCGAAATATCTGCAAGAAACACTTGGAGGAACTTTTAAAAAACGAATGTTAGCCAGATGTTAAGACTATAAATGGCCTATTGATTGACTTATTTCAATGGGCATAGGCCGCTAACTAAAATGTGGGTTTATAATTGCAATTAAACTTTGCCATGGTTTGCTGAACTAGTTCCTGATAGGCCAACATCTTATTTCAGGGAAAAGTCCACAATGAAACTGACACTAAATGTGGAGAATGATACATTTGACCATGATCACAATTGATAACTTTCAATTGAATTAACTAAACATGGCCATTAATAATTGCTCTCAACACACACACACACCCCTCCGGCCCTCCCTCCTCCTCCCCACCATTCACTCACTCACTCACAGCCTGCTCACTGCCTGATAGTCAGCAGTAGGTAACAGTGAAATCATATATATATATATATATACACTACCAGTCAAAAGTTTTAGAACACCTACTCATTCAAGGGTTTTTCTTTATTTGTACTATGTTCTACATTGTAGAATAATAGTGAAGACATCAAAACTATGAAATAACACATATGGAATCATGTAGTAACCAAAAAAGCATTTAAAAAAATCAAAATATATTTTATATTTGAGATTCTTCAAATAGCCACCCGTTTCCTTGATGACAGCTTTGCACCCTTTTGGCATTCTCTCAACCAGCTTCATGAGGTAGTCACCTGGAATGCATTTCAATTAACAGGTGTGCCTTGTTAAAAGTTAATTTGTGGAATTTCTTTCCTTCTTAATGCGTTTGAGCCCATCAGTTGTGTTGTGACAAAGTAGGGGGGGTATACAGAAGATAGCCCTATTTGGTAAAATACCAAGTCCATATTATGGCAAGAACAGCTCAAATAAGCAAAGACAAATGACAGTCCATCATTATTTTAAGACATGAAGGTCAGTCAACACAGAACATTTCAAGAACTCTGAAAGTTTCTTCAAGTGCAGTCGCAAAAACCATCAAGCGCTATGATGAAACTGGCTCTCATGAGGACTGCCACAGGAATGGAAGACCCAGAGTTACCTCTGCTGCAGAGGATACGTTCATTAGAGTTACCAGCCTCAGAAATTGCAGCCCAAATAAATGCTTCACAGAGTTCAAGTAACAGACACATCTCAACATCAACTGTTCAGACGGGACTGTGTGAAACAGAACTTCATGGTTGAATTGCTGCAAAGAAAACCACTACTAAAGGACACCAATAAGAAGAAGAGATTTGCTTGGGCCAAGAAACATGAGCAATGGACATTAGACCGGTGGAAATTTGTCCTTTGGTCTGGAGTCCAAATTTGAGATTTTTGGTTCCAACCGCTGTGTCTTTGTGAGATGCAGAGTAGGTGAACGCATGTGTGGTTCCCACCATGAAGCATGGAGGAGGAGGTGTGATGGTGTGGGGGTGCTTTGCTGGTGACACTGTAAGTGATTTATTTAGAATTCAAGGCATACTTAACCAGCATGGCTACCACAGCATTCTGCAGCGATACGCCATCCCATCTGATTTGCGCTTAGTGTGACTATCATTTGTTTTTCAACAGGACAATGACCCACCACACCTCCAGGCTGTGTAAGGGCTATTTTAGCAAGAAGGACAGTGATGGAGTGCTGCATCAGATGACCTGGCCTCCACAATCACCTGACCTCAACCCAATTGAGATGGTTTGGGATGAGTGGGACTGCAGAGTGAAGGAAAAGCAGCCAAAAGTGCTCAGCATATGTGGGAACTCCTTCAAGACTGTTGGAAAAGCATTCCAGGTGAAGCTGGGTGAAAGAATGCCAAGTGTGTGCAAAGCTGTCATCAAGGCAAAGGGTGGCTACTTTGAAGAATCTCAAATCTCAAATATATTTTGATTTGTTTAACACTTTTTTGGTTACTGCATGAGTCCATGTGTTATTTCAGAGTTTTGATGTCTTCACAATTATTTTACAATGTAGAAAATAGTAAAAATAAAGAAAAACCCTTGAATGAGTAGGTGTGTCCAAACTTTTGACTGGTACTGTATATATATATATGTTTTTTATTAAATGCCATTGAGGCGGTGGTGCAATTTAGAAGTAGGCCAAAAACTTGTTTTATCGTCTTTGTCTAAGATATCCGACATACAGCCCTGACTTTTGCCACTTCCATCTCCTTCACCCTTACAGGGCACTCCATGAATTCAGGATCATGATCTTCACCAGTTGCAACACCCTATATGCTGATCTTCAGTGTACTCCATCCTTACGCAAACATTTGCAACATAGCCAAAACCTTTGCAGTTTTTGCACTGGTGGTTTGGGGAAGAATGCTCTTACTGCATACCTTACATATCCTAGCTTCACATGTGTAGGGAGGTGCTCTTTATCAAAAAACAATAGAACTGATATACATTTTTTTCTCCGTTCACCATTCTGATCAGGCGACTGGCACTAACTACACCTTGGATTCTATTCTTGAGGTATTCAGTCTCTACTTCCATAGACATCCTGGAGATGACTCCTTTAACAGGGTCCCTGCTCCGAAGTTCAAAGCATATTACTTCGGAAATTCGCGATTCTTGCGAGTCCTACTGCAATTTTCTTCTGTTCTTCAGAATACAATTAATCAGAACGAGCCCACTCCTGGTCACTCTGATTGAATCCACTATTCGTAAACAGAAAGAGCTCCCCCTTCTGGTCACTCTGATTGAATCCACTATTCGTAAACAGAAAGAGCGCCCCCTTCTGGTCACTCTGATTAATCCACTATTCGTAAACAGAAAGAGCGCCCCCTTCTGGTCACTTTGACTCCACTTTTCACAGTCCATGCTTCACCTTCTCTGAAACCTCACTGATCTCCCAGATAACATTCCTTATTCAGATCTCCCAGATAACATTCCTTATTCAGATCTCCCAGATAACATTCCTTATTCAGATCTCCCAGATAACATTCCTTATTCAGATCTCCCAGATAACATTCCTTATTCAGATCTCCCAGATAACATTCCTTATTCAGATCTCCCAGATAACATTCCTTATTCAGATCTCCCAGATAACATTCCTTATTCAGATCTCCCAGATAACATTCCTTATTCAGATCTCCCAGATAACATTCCTTATTCAGATCTCCCAGATAGCATTCCTTATTCAGATCTCCCAGATAACATTCCTTATTCAGATCTCCCAGATAGCATTCCTTATTCAGATCTCCCAGATAACATTCCTTATTCAGATCTCCCAGATAACATTCCTTATTCAGATCTCCCAGATAACATTCCTTATTCAGATCTCCCAGATAACATTCCTTATTCAGATCTCCCAGATAACATTCCTTATTCAGATCTCCCAGATAACATTCCTTATTCAGATCTCCCAGATAACATTTCTTATTCAGATCTCCCAGATAACATTCCTTATTCAGATCTCCCAGATAACATTCCTTATTCAGATAACATTCCTTATTCAGATCTCCCAGATAACATTTCTTATTCAGAAAATGCAGCCCAAGAAGAAACAATCCTTATCCACAATACTATCATCATTCACTCCAATTTTAGACAACTTTCTTTTTGCTCCATTCTTTGATACTACTGTTTTCCATTCATCAACTAAGTTATGATGAACTTCACAGGGTGGTGAAAGTGCTCAGGGTGATGAACTTGTTGCTCCTTTCTAATAAAAATCAAGGGTCTTATTCTGGTGACACGATGATCGATGCTTGACTGACGTTTCACAAATAAAAAATATTCTCGCCCTTATCCATAATAATCTCATCACGTAGACTAGCTAACACGCACAGCCTATCCGCACAGTATCTGCGAGCTGTAGAGTTTATATTTTATTCGGTACATGAAGACTTAAGCGAAAAAGTACATTTTGTGTGCACTATGTCATCACGCACTGATTCTTATCCAGCAGTCCGTTTGGTGGAAACATACCACTGGACGGAAAATGCACATCTTTTCTTTATGTGGATTCTATAATATTTGCATGAAAATCTGTCGCCAACTGGATGGAAATCTATTGACTGCCAACTATGGGCCACTTGACAACAAATGGCTTAAAGGATGGCTAAAGAAACTGCTCATCATAGGCTGTGTTTACACAGGCAACCTAATTCTGAACTTTTCCCACTAATTGGTATTTTTTGACTAATCAGTTCTTAAAAAGATCTGGTGTGAAAAGACCAGTTAGTGGAAAAAATATCAGATCTGGGCTGCCTGTGTAAACACAGGCTTAGAAATACTCTGGCTAAAGTCACTCCTTTTTGTGTGTAAACAAAATATTGTTTATTTTGAGGACTTTCGAATGAGAATAATCCAGTATCACATTTTGTTATAAATAAAATGACCACAACCTGAGTTAAGTATTATATAGTATTATGCCCTGTGATTCACACTCCCGCACACAGGTGGCGTCCGTCTGTCTACGGTTGTGTAGTTTGAAACTCGCCTAGTCTGTCGAAAAAGGAAATGCGCGAATTGCCTTCGCGTTTCTTTTGGATCTTTTTGGAGGAGAGATCAATGCATAAATAACACTTTATTCGTTAAACAATAAACACATAGCTTAATCCAGTTTTTTTTTAAAGCATTTATGATTCCGTTTTAGCGAAGCAAGGCCTCAGGTAAGAGCCCTCCTCTGGAGACGTATTGTGTTGCAGCAGGGCAAATGGCCAGGCAAGGCCTACTGTTAGCTAGCTAACGTTGGTTAATGTTACTCAACTCATAGCTAAAGTTAACAAACAATACATTGAAAAACTGTCACCACATACGTTTTCTAATAACAAAATAGGGAAATATATAGCTACCTAACGTTAGCTAAACCAAATGTTCTGAAGCAATCATTAGCTAGCTAGCGGGAAATGGTGGCTTAAACCTGCACAAATTCAGGTATGTCCCTCCCGGTTTCGTTTGCTTTGTTACTTGGAGTGTATTCATAACGCCGATTTGTTGTAAAACGTGTTGCAACAGAAACAGTTTACTCCAAACCGAAAACGGTCTGCAACGAAAACGAGTTTCCATTGGACAAATTCAGGTAGCTAGGTCCCTCCCCGTTTCGTTCGATTTGATCTGTTTGCGTCCGTTTGGTTATTAAAAATTAAACGGTTTCCCTTGTAAGAAATAATGAATACACCCCAGTATCTGGGCAGAGGAGGAGACAATGACTACGACTAATGTCCTCTCTAGGCCAGTTAGCTACCATTAATTTACTGGCGCCACGCCCGGTATGTACTTCCCAAAAATGTCTAAATAAAAAATGTACAAGCAACCGAAAAAAAATCCCTTGTCTGGAAAGATTCTGTATTATTTGTGACCAAGTATGTACGCCATGCGCCAAATGAATCTACATTTATTGGGAGGTGGCGAAAATGTGAATTTGGCTCAAGCGCCCTTTCCAGACAATTATTTTTCAGTTGCTTGTAAATGTTCATGTAGACATTTTTGGGAAGTACATATACCGGGCGTGGCGTAGCTAACTGGGCTAGAGAGGTGACTCGTCATATTCATTATCTCCTCCTCTGCCCCAGATACTGGTTCAGCTAAAAACCAAAACCCCAATAAAAGCTAGCTACCTTGCAATTTTAGACTTTATTTCTTAGCTTAGCCAGCTGAGGCCCCATACAGTGAACTAAATTAGCATATCAACGTTGATCAAATGACTGGCTACCTCAGAAAACAATGGATGTGTGCACTAACTAGATAGCTAACCACCAAATGACATAACAGTCCTGTATTTCACACAGGCTTTTTTCTTTTACAGGTTGTTTATCTGGTCTTTAATTTAGGACAGCGAGGATAACGAGCCTGCTACTCTCCTTCCACACTGAGCCCAAGCCTATACTGACTGGGTCCTGGTTGTGACAAAGGAGTTCCCTGGGCACCGCAGGAGAGATGGCATCAGTGAAAGAAAGCAGTCAAACACTCCGGCTGAATATCATCACAAAAGATGTAGAAGAGGAGGTGAAGATTTGGGAATGTGATGATTACCCAGGTAACAGAGCAGGGTTTATCATGGGCATCAAATCACATTTTATTGGTCACATACACGTGTTTAGCAGATGTTATAGCAGGTGTAGCGAAATGCTTGTGCTTCTAGCTCCGGCAGTGCAGTAATATCTAACAATTTCACAACATATACCCAATGCACACAAATCTAAGTTAGGGATTAATTAAGAATATATGGACGAGCGATATCAGAGCGGCATGGACTAAGATACAGTAGAATAGTATAGAATACAGTATGTACATAGGAGATGAGTAATGCAAGACATGTAAACATTATTAAAGTGGCTAGTGTTCCATTTTTTAAAGTGGCCAGTGATTTCTAGTCTATGTCTATAGGCAGCAGCCTCTAATGTGCTAGTGATGGCTGTTTAACAGTCTGATGGCCTTGAGATAGAAGCTGTTTTTCAGTCTCTCGGTCCCAGCTTTGATGCACCTGTACTGACCTCGCCTTCTGGATGATAGTGGGGCTCGGGTGGTTGATGTCCTTGTTGATCTTTTTGGCCTTCCTGTGACATCGGGTGCTGTAGGTGTCCTGGAGGGCGGGTAGTTTGCCCCCGGTAATGCGTTGGGCAGACCGCACCACCCTCTGGAGAGCCCTGCGGTTGCGGGCGGTGCAGTTGCCTACCAGGCGGTGATACAGCCCGACAGGATGCTATCAATTGTGCATCTGTAAAAGTTTGTGAGGGCTTTAGGTGCCAAGCCAAATTTATTTAGCCTTCTGAGGTTGAAGCACCTTCTTCACCACACCGTCTGTGTGGGTGGTCCATTTCAGTTTGTCAGTGATGTGTACGCCAAGGAACTTGAAGCTTTCCACCTTCACTGCGGTCCCGTCGATGTGGATAGGGGGGTGCACCCTCTGCCGTTTCCTGAAGTCCACGATCATCTCCTTTGTTTTGTTGACGTTGAGTGAGGGGTTATTTACCTGGCGCCACACTCCCAGAGCCCTCACCTCCTCCCTGTAGGCTCTCATCATTGTTGGTAATCAAGCCTACTACTGTTGTGTCGTCTGCAAACTTGATGATTGAGTTGGAGGCGTGCTTGGCCACGCAGTCATGGGTGAACAGGGAGTACAGGAGTGGGCTGAGCACACACCCTTGTGAGGCCCCAGTGTTGAGGATCAGCGAAGTGGAGATGTTGTTTCCTACCATCACCACCTGGGTGGGTCCGTCAGGAAGTCCAGGACCCAGTTGCACAGGGCGGGGTTCAGACCCAGGGCCTCGAGCTTAATGATGAGCTTGGAGGGTACTATGGTGTTGAATGCTGAGCTATAGTCAATGAACAGCATTCTTACATAGGTTTTCCTCTTGTCCAGATGGGACAGGGCAGTGTGCAGAGTGATGGCGATTGCATGGTCTGTGGATCTATTGGGGCTGTAAGCAAATTGAAGTGGGTCTAGGGTGACAGGTAAGGTAGAGGTGATATGATCCTTGACTCTTAAAGCACTTCATGATGAGAGGTGAGGGCTACGGGGCGATAGTCGTTTAGTTCAGTTACCTTTGCTTTCTTGGGTACAGGAACAATGGTGGCCATCCTGAAGCATGTGGGGAGAGCCCAGGTAACAGAGCAGGGTTTATCATGGGAATGTGATCATTACCCAGGTAACAGCAGGGTTTATCATGGGAATGTGATCATTACCCAGGTAACAGCAGGGTTTATCATGGGAATGTGATCATTACCCAGGTTACAGAGCAGGGTTTATCATGGGAATGTGATCATTACCCAGGTAACAGCAGGGTTTATCATGGGAATGTGATCATTACCCAGGTTACAGAGCAGGGTTTATCATGGGAATGTGATCATTACCCAGGTAACAGCAGGGTTTATCATGGGAATGTGATCATTACCCAGGTTACAGAGCAGGGTTTATCATGGGAATGTGATCATTACCCAGGTTACAGAGCAGGGTTTATCATGGGAATGTGATCATTACCCAGGTAACAGCAGGGTTTATCATGGGAATGTGATCATTACCCAGGTAACAGCAGGGTTTATCATGGGAATGTGATCATTACCCAGGTTACAGAGCAGGGTTTATCATGGGAATGTGATCATTACCCAGGTAACAGAGCAGGGTTTATCATGGGAATGTGATCATTACCCAGGTAACAGCAGGGTTTATCATGGGAATGTGATCATTACCCAGGTAACAGAGCAGGGTTTATAATAATATAATAATAATAATATCATGGGAATGTGATGATTACCCAGGTAAGAGAGCAGGGTTTATCATGGGAATGTGATCATTACCCAGGTAAGAGAGCAGGGTTTATCATGGGAATGTGATGATTACCCAGGTAAGAGAGCAGGGTTTATCAAAAGTGGTTACAACCAAGGTAGGACGGCAGGGGTGTATTTGTTTGGCCCAGACTGTAGCAAAACATTTGGTCTGTTGCAAAACGTTTTGCAACGGAAACCGTTTACTCCAGAGATCATCAACTAGATTCTGCCACGGGCCAATTTATTTTCTTGAGCGGATGGCCAGGGGAACACAATTACAAATAATTTGTAGACCGTAAATTGACGCAAGAAGCCCAAACAGATATTTGACTAAAACCTTGCTTACATTTGTATACAATCACATACAGTATATCTCTATAATGCGTTGGAATACTTTGTAACAGATTTCCAAAATTGAAATCACTTGGAGCTGATTTGTTGGTGTTTTTACAATATTTTATGTCAAAAAATAGTTTTTTGCTCAGAAAACTTCGGGGGCCAAATAAAATAACTGCCAGTTGGGGAACCCTGGTTGACTCTAAACATTAAACGTTCTGAAATGTCAATTAGTTTATTTGGACACATTTCAGGTCGGTCCCTCCCTGTTTCATTGCGTTTGCTTCTGTTTGCTTCCGTTTGGTTCCTTGAATAAACGTTTTCCATTGCAAAATGTTTTGCAACAGGGCCAAACTGTTTGCTACCGTGTGCGCTAATGATAACACCCAATGTTTATCAACAGCTGTTACACCAGTGTTGTTCTGGTCCTCAAGGGCCACACTGTCTGCTGGTTTTCATACATTACTTTTAGTCAGAGACAGATTGGTTACATTATTTTTAAGATGCTATCCAATGTTTCACTTAGGACACCTGGGGCTGTTGTGGATCGTGCCAGGCAGATGAAAGGACATACTGGGTTATTTAGTTGCTCGCCAACCACTTTGTTACATGGTTTTAGTATTTTATTTTATTTCCTCAAGTCAATGCAAGATGACATAATTTCAATACTATAGTTTAGCTGTTTACACGTTTTCCTGTTCTCATTCACACAGGAGAGAGTCCAGAGATGGCGTCAGTAAAGATGGCAGACAGCGGTCAAACACTGGGGCTGAATGTCACCATTAAAGAGGAGGAGGAGGAAGATATTGGGGAATCTGTTGATGGTGGTAAGAGCAGGTTTTCTCTATTTTCTTAGGCCTGACAGATGATCCAGGAACACACTAGTTGACATCACAGTTTTAAAGTCTCACTCCAGCTGTTTTTGAACTTTTCGCGTTCAAAAACGAAATTCCAAGTATAAATGCAGTAAAGTGCACACATTTTGAGGTTATGAGCAATATTATTTTGTTTGTTGTTGACACAGTTGTGAAATTCAAAGGTTTGGCAATTCAAGGAGCTGGCCCGACGACGCACTCTGATGTCATCGGCTTCCTCCATTGCTTGCGGGAACAATAGAGGACAATTGGCCACTTGACAAGAAATGGCCCGAAACGATGGCTAAAGAAACTGCTCATCATAGGCTGTGTTTACACAGGCGACCTAATTCTGATCTTTTTCTACTAATTGTTACTTTTTGACTAATCAGATCAGTTCTTGAAAAGATCTGATGTGTTGTTAAGTAAATCAGGTGCTACAGGCTGTAGGGAGGCTGGAGTGGGTCTTCAACACTAGAACCGCTAAAGCGAACAATGCATAATTACAATTGAAGTCAGAAGTTTACATACGAGTTTTAATGACTCCAACCTAGGTGTATTTCAACCACTCCATAAATGTATTGTTAACAAACTATAGTTTTGGCAAGTCGGTTAGGACATCTACTTTGTGCATGACACAAGTAATTTTTCCAACAATTGTTTACAGACCGATTATTTCACTTATAATTCACTGTATCACAATTCCAGTGGGTCAGAAGTTTACATACACTAAGTTGACTGTGCCTTTAAACAGCTTGGAAAATTCCAGAAAATGATGTCATGGCTTTAGAAGCTTCTGAGTCAATTGGAGGTGTACCTGTGGATGTATTTCAAGGCCTACCTTCAAACTCAGTGCCTCTTTGCTTGCCATCATGGGAAAATCAAAATAAATCAGCCAAGACCTCAGAAAATAAATTGTCTGGTTCATCCTTGGGAGCAATTTCCAATCGCCTGAAGGTACCACGTTCATCTGTACAAACAATAGTACGCAAGTATAAACACCATGGGACCACGCAGCCGTCATACCGCTCAGGAAGGAGACGCGTTCTGTCTCCTAGAGATGAATGTACTTTGGTGCGAAAAGTGCAAATCAATCCCAGAACAACAGCGAAGGACCTTGTGAAGATGCTGGAGGAAACAGGTACAAAAGTATCTATATCCACAGTAAAACGAGTCCTACATCGACATAACCTGAAAGGCCGCTCAGCAAGGAAGAAGCCACTGCTCCAAAACCGCCATAAAAAAGCCAGACTATGGTTTGCAACTGCACATGGGGACGAAGATCGTACTTTTTGGAGAAATGTCCTCTGGTCTGATGAAACAAAAATAGAACTGTTTGGCCATAATGACCATCGTTATGTTTGGAGGAAAAAGTGTGTGGCTTGCAAGCCGGAGAACACCATCCCAACCGTGAAGCACGGGAGTGGCAGCATCATGCTGTGGGGGTGCTTTGCTGCAGGAGGGACTGGTGCACTTCACAAAATAGATGGCATCATGAGGAAGGAAAATTATGTGAATATATTGAAGCAACATCTCAAGACATCAGTCAGGAAGTTAAATGCTTGGTCGCAAATGGGTCTTCCAAATGGACAATGACCCCAAGCATACTAACAAAGTTGTGGCAAAATGGCTTAAGGACAACAAAGTCAAGGTATTGGAGTGGCCATCACAAAGCCCTGACCTCAATCCTATAGAAAATGTGTGGGCAGAACTGAAAAAGCGTGTGCGAGCAAGGAGGCCTACAAAACCTGACTCAGTTACACCAGCTCTGTCAGGAGGAATGCGCCAAAATTCACCCAACTTATTGTGGGAAGCTTGTGGAAGGCTACCTGAAACGTTTGACCCAAGTTAAACAATTTAAAGGCAATGCTACCAAATACTAATTGAGTGTATGTAAACTTCTGACCCACTGGGAATGTGATGAAAGAAATACAAGCTGAAATAAATCATTCTCTCTACTATTATTCTGACATTTCACATTCTTAAAATAAGGTGGTGATCCTAACTGACCTAAGACAGGGAGTTTTTACTAGGATTAACTGTCAGGAATTGTGAAAAACTGAGTTTGAATGTATTTGGCTAAGGTGTATGTAAACTTCCAACTTCAACTGTATATTCTAATTATAATCTCCAAATGGTATGTAACCTGATATCAGTCCACCAAATCCAAGCAGTTTTATCAGTCTACTCGGGCCTACTTGGAGTGCACCGTGTGAGCGGCAGGTAGCTTAGTGGTTAAGAGCGTTGTGCCAGTAACCGAAAGGTCGCTGGTTTTATTCCCGAGCCGACTAGGTGAAAAATCTGTCGATGTGCCCTTGAGCAAGGCACTTAACCCTAATTGCTCCTGTAAGTCGCTCTGGATAAGAGTGTCTGCTAAATAAATAAATTAAAATTTAAAAAATCATTAAAAATTGGTTGTGTTTTGGGGGTGTTTAAAAAAACAAAACAAAAAAAACATGTTGTTGTTATAAAAAATAAGCTGTTACCGTGTTCCATAACATTTATTGAACACTTGAATTTTGGTGTTTTTAGTGGTTTCGTTTTTACATATTTCCTACAGTAACAAACTGATAAATACTATTGTGCTTGAAATTTAAATAGAAATCATATTCTAATGTTACCTTAGACCTTCATAAACAACCAAATTATTATTTTTGTGAAAGCATATATGAAATGTATAAATGACACTGTTAGAATGTTGCAGTCAGAATGACTGCTCATTAGCTTGAAGGGGGGGGGTCCCTCGAGGCCCAGCGGTTCTAATGTTAAAGGTGCTTGCCAACGGTATTGTCTTCCTTAGAACATAGACTTCCTTACAAATGAAGAGTAAGTGAATGTAACATTAGTTCCAAGCAGAGAAACCTACTCTAGCCATTTCAGTACTGCTTTATTGGGCACATTGCTTTCTTTTAATTTGATGCAAAAAATTATGCATTTGTTTTGCACCAGCTCACTTGTTGTTCTGTTGTCATTTATACAGGAGACACCCCTAACTCCTCTGACCAAGTTGAGACATTTCCTGCATCAGGGAAGCAACATAAGGAAGTGGGCAAAGCTAAGAGGTCTCACCACTGTCCTCACTGTGAGAAGAGTTTCCCATTCCTATCATATCTTGAAAGACACCTGCGAAAACATTCCGGAGAGAAGCCTTATTCCTGCCCTGACTGTGGGATGAGTTTCTCTCAACTGAGTGGCTTGAACGTGCACCAGCGATCACACACTGGAGAAAAGCCTCATCATTGTCCTCACTGTGAGGAGAGTTTCCCATTCCCATCATATCTTGAAAGACACTTGCGAAAACATTCTGGAGAAAAGCCATATTCCTGCTCTGTCTGTGGGATGAGTTTCTCTCAACGCAGTGGCTTGAATGTGCACCAGCGATCACACACTGGAGAGAAGCCTCACCACTGTCCTCACTGTGAGGAGAGTTTCCCATTCCCATCATATCTTGAAAGACACCTGCGAAAACATTCTGGAGAGAAGCCATATTCCTGCTCTGTCTGTGGGATGAGTTTCTCTCAACTGAGTGGCTTGAACGTGCACCAGCGGACACACACTGGAGAGAAGCCTCACCATTGTCCTCACTGTGAGGAGAGTTTCCCATTCCCATCATATCTTGAAAGACACCTGCGAAAACATTCTGGAGAGAAGCCATATTCCTGCTCTGTCTGTGGGATGAGTTTCTCTCAACTGAGTGGCTTGAACGGGCACAAGCGAGCACACACTGGAGAGAAGCCTCACCACTGTCCTCACTGTGAGAAGAGTTTCCCATTCCCATCATATCTTGAAATACACCTGCGGAAACATTCTGGAGAGAAGCCTTACTCCTGCTCTGACTGTGGGAAATGCTTCACAACATCAAGTCATCTAACCTCTCATCGGATAACTCACACAGGGGAGAAGCCTTACTCCTGCTCTGACTGTGGGAAGAGTTTCCCATTCCCATCATATCTTGAAAGACACCTGCGGAAACATTCTGGAGAGAAGCCTTACTCCTGCTCCGACTGTGGGAAATGCTTCACCACATCAAGCAACCTAACACTTCATCAGAGTGCACACAGGGGACAAGCCTTACTCCTGATCTGACTGTGTGGAAGAATCTCTCGACTGGACAGCCTAAAACTTCACCAGCAAACACACAGGAGAGAAACCCTACTCCTGCTCTGGCTGTGGGGAAGGGTTTCACCTCACCAAGTCATCTAACCGTTCATAAGAGAGTGCACACAGGAGAAAAGCCTTATCAATGTTCTGAATGTGGGGAGAGCTTCTCTTAAGTGGGTAGCTTCAAACACCACCAGCGAATACGTACAGGAGAGAAACCGTACTCTGTCCCGACGGTCAGAATTGCTGTGAGAAGTGCTTCACCTCATTGAATCAGCCAACTGTTCATCATAGCACTATATCTGCTGCGTCTTTGGTGATAAATGACATTGTAAATGACATTGTGCTGCCCTTTTTATAGACCTGTGGAAGGCTTTCGACTATGTTGACCATTATTAATTGGTAGACTATCTTAAATTGGCCTGGGTCAGGCAGCTTGCATTTGGTTTGAAAACAACCTGACAGACAGGACACTTCTAATGGTGTTAAGTAAAGTTTCCTTTAGTAAATAAGGTGTCCCCCAAGGGTCGATTTTGGGCCCTGTACTTTTTACTATCTATATAAACAATATTGGTTTGTAAGAAATTGTAACCTCCACTTGTATGTGGACGATACTGTAGTGTATTCTGTTGCTCCTTCTGTCGACAAGGCTCTTCCAGAACTATAATCTGCCTTTCATGCTTTGCAGAAAGCCTTTGTTGGTACTTAATGCAGGTAACCAGATATGTTATTTTCCAAAACACTTAAAAATGTATCTGATGTTTTATGCATATATTCATTGGATGGTGCCCACATTGAGTGTCCCCGCTTATAATAATAAAAATAATAATACATGGGACTTATTTTCAATGACCTAAAGTCTCTTTTACCAACTGTGGAAACTAAAGAAAAGAGATGAAAACAAGAAAAGGGGGAGGGGTTTAAATAAGGGAAAATAGTGTGATGCGGGTGAGGCTGCGGAGTTCTGGACCATTTGGAGCTTGTGTTGATGCCGGAGAGTAGTGTGTTGCAGTAGTCGAGACGGGAGATCCTTGGATGAGGGTTTCAGCGGCAGAACTGCAGAGAAAGGACCTGACTTTGGCAATATTGTGGAGGAGGAAGAATGAAGATTTGACAGTATGTCGGATGTAGTGGTCGAAAGAGGGTGCAGTCCAGGATGACACCAAGGTTGCATGTTCAGGGTGAGGCAGAGACAATGGTATCATCAATGGTTAGGTTGACAATTTCGCTGAGTATGGTTTTGGTGCCTATGAGGAGGAGTTCAGTTTTGTCACTGTTTAGCTTGAGGAAGTTATTGCATCCAGGTATTTATTTCAGAGATGGAGGATTCAATGTGGCTCGAGAAGGGATTTGGTGCTGAGGTAGATCTGGGTATTTTCGGCATAGCAGTGGATGTTGAAGTGATGGAGTATCTGACCAAGGGGGAGGGTGTAGATGAAGAGTCCAGCACAGAGCCCTGAGGGTCACCCTGTGTAATTGCAGCTGTTTGAGGTATGGCCATTTGAGGGAGATGTAGTGGGTCCGGTTGGTGAGGGATGATTTTAGCCAGGAGAGTGCCCTCAACACCAAGACCCTCTAGCCTGGTGAGCAGGACTTGATGGCTCACCGTGTCAAAGGCGGCACTCAGGTCGAGGAGAATCAGGATGTTGAGGGCACCAGCATCAGCAGAGGTCAGGAGGTCATTGATGACTTTTGAGGAGGGTCGTTTCAGTACTGTGGAGGGGGAGGAACCCAGACTGGACGAATAGGTTATTGTTCAGGAGGTGGGTTTGTAGTGGAGAGGCAACTGGCCTTTTTCAAGGGTTTTAGTGAGATAGAGGAGGTTGGAGATGGGACGATAGTTGTTGAGGATGATCTAGTCCGGGCTTCTTTAGGATGGGGTTGACTGCAGCTGTTTTGTAGATGGAAGGGACAGCTCCATGGGCGAGAGAGAGGTTGATGTGGGTGAGATATGGACAGAGAGCAGGCAGGCAGGCATGCAGTGGGGAGAGGATCCAGGGAGCAGGTTGTAGTCTTGGATGACATGACGAGTTTTGAGATATAGGGAGAGTCAATGGGGGCCGAATGTGGAGAGCCGGGTTTCAGGAGTAACAGTTGGGAGGTTGACAGGGGGGAGGGGCAGCTGAGGCAGATTGATCAGTGAGTGATGAGTTTATTTTGGTGATCTTGTCCTTGAAAAAAACTGAAGGAGTTGCAGAGTTCAGTCAAGGGAGTAGAGAAGATGTGGTCATGGGGCTGAAGTAGTTTCCTGACAGTGGGGAACAGAGTCTGGTTGTTCTTATAGAAGGTGTTGATGATGTTGGAGAAGTAGGCGGACCCGGCAGCACTGATGGCATCTCTGTAGTTGGAGAGGCGGAGTTTGCAGGCCTCAGCGTGGACGGTGAGCCCAGACTTCCTGCTCAGGCGCTCCAGGTGGCAGCCAGCTTGTTTCAGGGCACGAAGCTCATGGGTCAGTGGTCAACCAGGGGGAGGAGGATGAGACGGGTTTAGTTTGGAGGGAGGCCAGAGAGTTCAGGGGGACGAATAGATGCAGTGTTTAATTGGGCTGCAGAGGTCACCAGGAGAGAAGCATGAGGCCTGTCTGCATTCTGTTGTCCAGTCGGCAGCCGTCAGCTTCCTGACAGGTGAGCGTCGCTTCTTTTTTCCAGCGTGGAACCTTGTGTCCAGTAGTCAATGCAAAGAGAGGCTTTGCGATTGGTCGAGCAACCTTCAATGAACTGTTGATAATACACCAGCATCCCAAGGAATGACCTCCATTTCTTCTGAGTTGGAATGTCAGTGCCATCTTCCATCAGAACAGCTTCTGTTACTCCTGTAATGGCCCTCGCCTTCAAAGGGTCTGTAGCTACATCATCCGCACTAATGATATGCCCCAGAAACTGGCATATGACTAACGCACATTGTCCAGCTCATTCTTTACAGACCATCACTGAGCACACAGGAGCCTTGGTAGATCTGCGGAGAATAAAGTCTCCCAAAATTCTAAAAATTATTGAGGTGATTTCTAACGATGGCTTAACATGACTAAGGACATGAAATCAACATGAAAAATGTTGTTGCTAACAGTGTGTAAAAGGTTTGATACATATTTGAATTAAATCTATTAAAGATTCTATATGGAACTCTTTAAGTTTGGTCAATTCTGTAACAATTGGATGTGTCTACAGTGCCTTGCAAAAGTATTCATCCCCCTTGGCGTTTTTTCCTATTTTGTTGCATTACAACCTGTAATTTAAATTTATTTTTATTTGGATTTCATGTAATGGACATGCACAAAATAGTCCAAATTGATGAAGTGGAATAAAAATAAAAATAAATTTGCAAGAAATTCATAAAATAAAATAATGGAAAAGTGGTGCGTTCATATGTAATCACCCCCTTTGCTATGAAGCCCCAAAATAAGATCTGGTGCAACCAATTACCTTCAGAAGTCACATAATTAGTTAAATAATGTCCACCTGTGTGCAATCTAAGTGTCACATGATCTGTCACATGATCTCAGTATATATACACCTGTTCTGAAAGGCCCCAGAGTCTGCAACACCACTAAGCAAGGGGCACCATGAAGACCAAGGAGCTCTCCAAACAGGTCAGGGACCAAGTTGTGGAGAAGTACAGATCAGGGTTGGGTTATACAAAACTATCTAAAACTTTGAACATCCCACGGAGAACCATTATAAAAAAAATGGAAAGAATATGGCACCACAACAAACCTACCAAACCCACCAAAATTCACGGACCAGCCAAGGAGGGCATTAATCAGAGAGGCAACAAAGAGCCCAAAGATAACCCTGAAGGAGCTGCAAAGCTCCACAGCGGAGATTGGAGTATCTGTCCATATGACCACTTTAAGCTGTACACTCCACAGAGTTGGGCATTACAAAGAGTGGCCAGAAAAAAGCCATTGCTTAAAGAAAAAAATAAGAAAACATGTTTGGTGTTTGCCAAAAGGCATGTGGGAGACTCCCCAAACATATGGAATTAGGTACTCTGGTCAGATGAGACTAAAATTGAGCTTTTTGGCCATCAAGGAAAACGCTATGTCTGGCGCAAACCCAACACCTCTCATCACCCCGAGAACACCATCCCCTGATGTTTTTCATCAGCAGGGACTGGTAAACTGGTCAGAATTGAAGGAATGATGGATGGCGCTAAATACAGGGAAACCTGTTTCAGTCTTCCAGAGATTTGAGACTGGGACGGAGGTTCACCTTCCAGCAGGAGAATGACCCTAAGCATACTGCTAAAGCAACACTCGAGTGGTTAAAGGGGAAACATTTAAATATCCTAGTCAAAGCCCAGACCTCAATCCAATTGAGAATCTGTGGTATGACTTAATGACCCATCCAACTTACATTTTAGTCATTTAGCAGACGCTCTTATCCAGAGCGACTTACAGTTAGTGAGTGCATACATTTTCATACTGGCCCCCCGTGGGAAACGAGCCCACAACCCTGGCGTTGCAAGCGCCATGCTCTACCAACTGAGCTATAGGGGAATTGATGGAGCTGGAGCAGTTTTGCCTTGAAGAATGGGCAAAAATCCCAGTGGGTAGATGTGCCAAGCTTATAGAGACATACCCCAAGAGACTTGCAGCTGTAATTGCTGCAGAAGGTGGCTCTACAAAGTATTGACTTTGGGGGGGGGGTGAATAGTTATGCACGCTCAAGTTCAGTTTTTTTGTCATTTCTTGTTTGTTTCACAATAAAAAATATTTAGCATCTTCAAAGTGGTAGGCATGTTGTGTAAATCAAATGATACAAACCCCCCAAAAATCCATTTTAATTCTAGGTTGTAAGGCAACAAAATAGGAAAAATGCCAAGGGGGGTGAATACTTTCGCAAGCCACTGTATATTTCGTTGTTATGTAGGCCCAACTATTGGCTAGGAGTAAGAATGATAGTCTTTACCCTGAGTCCAATTATCCCTCTTTGATTTAGGATAAATCTCAACAGAAAATACTCTCTCACTGAGGTCAGTAGTAAATCAATTACCTATTTGGTAATGCAAATCGATCTTTCAGAGTCATTGACATAAGTGCTCAGTATGAAAGAGCTGTGAACTCGCTCCCATCTACCAAAACCTTCCCTTTTGTGTTCTAAGCACCACAGCACTTACTACAGACATTGTTTGAAATGTGCATATGTGTACAGTGCAATGGGAGGGGGTAGGCACGCCGGCGGAGGACCAGGAGGTTGAACTCAGATCACTATTGAGGACTTATTCTTTCTAGAAGTCCATACCTTGTAAACTAGCTATAGCCAGCAGATCCCTGTGTGTGCAGCAGGATACAGAGATGGAACTCTCAACCTCAGGCCACAAAAGAAGATGCCAGGAGGACAAGGTCGTTGATTCGGCTCCCCAGCGGAGGAAGACATTAGATGTATTGGACAATAACATTGATACTAATTCTGAAGAAGAGGAGACTAAGATTGGTCTATGGTAAGAGAAGGTTTTAATCTACAGTGGTTGGCCATTCTCAAGTTATTACCTCTCATAAGTCTTATGAAATTAGATAGTGCATAGTTAGTAAACCATTTGATGGCAAGGAATTGGACGAAATATGATGTATCACTTTTGCCCTCTATTATAACCCATTTCACTCCGTCATTTAAATTATTTTTTGTCATTTAGCAGACGCTCTTATCCAGAGCGACTTGAGTGCATACATTTATTTTTAATACTGGCCCTCCGTGTGAATCGAACCCACAACGCTGGCGTGGCAAGCGCCATGCTCTACCGACTGAGCTACACGCTCATGTACAGGCTACTTAAATGCATTGATTTGTATAAACCACCAACTGACATGCTGTTCTGACGTCATTCACACATGCTATTCAGGTCCAGGATCCAGAGATGACATCAGTGAAACGACGACAAAAGTCTTCATTAAAGATGAATAGGAAAAGATCGGAAGATGTGTTCATGGTACAGAACAGGTTTTATTTAGTGGTTTGACGTTCCCATGTTATCTCTCATTTTCAATGAGCCAGCTTTCTCAGCTGTTTTAAATATTAGAAAGTTCCCATAGAAGGAACGAATAATGGAACACCCTACACTATCCACATCTGGGATCGTCTTTGAATACAGGAAATTGAAGTAATATAATACAGCATCTGATAAAGATATAAACTACAAATAAGCTATACTATTCAAGTGTGGGAATGTTTTAAAAATAATGTGTTTATTTTTTTATATACCTGTATATATTGATAAGATGGTATAAGATGGAAGGACAAAAAAAATAATGAAATAATAAATCCCCAATTACAAGGAGCTGGAACACGAAAGTACTAAAAGGCCCGAAATTAGGAATCAACAAAGGTGGAAATAAACAATATAAACAAATGACATAGAAGGTATGGGGGGGAGAGAGTGTGTATGGGGGAGAGAGTGTATGTGGGGGAGAGTGTGTATGTGGGGGAGAGTGTGTATGTGGGGGAGAGTGTGTATGTGGGAGAGAGAGTGAATGTGGGAGAGTGTGTAGGTGGGGGAGAGTGTGTATGTGGGGGAGAGTGTTTAGGTGGGGGAGTGTGTAGGTGGGGGAGAGTGTGTATGTGGGGGAGAGTGTGTATGTGGGGGAGAGTGTGTATGTGTGGATTTTCTATTGGGTTCAGGTCTGGAGACTGGCTAGGCCACTCCAGGACCTTGAGATGCTTCTTACGGAGCTACTCCTTAGTTGCCCTGGCTGTGTGTTTCGGGTCGATGTCATGCTGGAAGACCCAGCCAGGACCCATCTTCAATGCTCTTACTGAGGGAAGGAGGTTGTTGGCCAAGATCTCGCGATATATGGCCCCATCCATCCTCCCCTCAATACGGTGCAGTCGTCCTGTCCCCTTTGCAGAAAAGCATCCCCAAAGAATGATGTTTCCACCTCCATACTTCACGGTTGGGATGGTGTTCTTGGGGTTGTACTCATCCTTCTTCTTCCTCCAAAAACGGCGAGTGGAGTTTAGACCAAAAAGCTCTATTCTTGTCTCATCAGACCACATGACCTTCTCCCATTCCTCCTCTGGATCATCCAGATGGTCATTGGCAAACTTCAGACGGGCCTGGACATGCGCTGGCTTGAGCAGGGGGACCTTGCGTGCGCTGCAGGATTTTAATCCATGACGGCGTAGTGTGTTACTAATGGTTTTCTTTGAGACTGTGGTCCCAGCTCTCTTCAGGTCATTGACCAGGTCCTGCTGTGTAGTTCTGGGCTGATCCCTCACCTTCCTCATGATCATTGATGCCCCACGAGGTGAGATCTTGCATGGAGCCCAAGACCGAGGGTGATTGACCGTCATCTTGAACTTCTTCCATTTTCTAATAATTGTGCCAACAGTTGTTGCCTTCTCACCAAGCTGCTTGCCTATTGTCCTGTAGCCCATCCCAGCCTTGTGCAGGTCTACAATTGTATCCCTGATGCCCTTACACAGCTCTCTGGTCTTGGCCATTGTGGAGAGGTTGGAGTCTGTTTGATTGAGTGTGTGGACAGGTGTCTTTTATACAGGTAACGAGTTCAAACAGGTGCAGTTAATACAGGTAATGAGTGGAGAACAGGAGGGCTTCTTAAAGAAAAACTAACAGGTCTGTGAGAGCCGGAATTCTTACTGGTTGGTAGGTGATCAAATACTTATGTCATGCAATAAAATGCAAATTAATTACTTAAAAATCATACAATGTGATTTTCTGGATTTTTGTTTTAGATTCCGTCTCTCACAGTTGAAGTGTACCTATGATAAAAAGTACAGACCTCTACATGTTATGTAAGTAGGAAAACCTGCAAAATCGGCAGTGTATCAAATACTTGTTCTCCCCACTGTATATATATACATATACAGTGGGGGAAAAAAAGTATTTAGTCAGCCACCAATTGTGCAAGTTCTCCCACTTAAAAAGATGAGAGAGGCCTGTAATTTTCATCATAGGTACACGTCAACTATGACAGACAAATTGAGGAAAAAAATTCCAGTAAATCACATTGTAGGATTTTTTATGAATTTATTTGCAAATTATGGTGGAAAATAAGTATTTGGTCACCTACAAACAAGCAAGATTTCTGGCTCTCACAGACCTGTAACTTCTTATTTAAGAGGCACCTCTGTCCTCCACTCGTTACCTGTATTAATGGCACCTGTTTGAACTTGTTATCAGTATAAAAGACACCTGTCCACAACCTCAAACAGTCACACTCCAAACTCCACTATGGCCAAGACCAAAGAGCTGTCAAAGGACACCAGAAACAAAATTGTAGACCTGCACCAGGCTGGGAAGACTGAATCTGCAATAGGTAAGCAGCTTGGTTTGAAGAAATCAACTGTGGGAGCAATTATTAGGAAATGGAAGACATACAAGACCACTGATAATCTCCCTCGATCTGGGGCTCCACGCAAGATCTCACCCCGTGGGGTCAAAATGATCACAAGAATGGTGAGCAAAAATCCCAGAACCACACGGGGGGACCTAGTGAATGACCTGCAGAGAGCTGGGACCAAAGTAACAAAGCCTACCATCAGTAACACACTACGCCACCAGGGACTCAAATCCTGCAGTGCCAGACGTGTCCCCCTGCTTAAGCCAGTACATGTCCAGGCCCGTCTGAAGTTTGCTAGAGTGCATTTGGATCATCCAGAAGAGGATTGGGAGAATGTCATATGGTCAGATGAAACCAAAATAGAACTTTTTGGTAAAAACTCAACTCGTCGTGTTTGGAGGACAAAGAATGCTGAGTTGCATCCAAAGAACACCATACCTATTGTGAAGCATGGGGGTGGAAACATCATACTTTGGGGCTGTTTTTCTGCAAAGGGACCAGGACGACTGATCCGTGTAAAGGAAAGAATGAATGGGGCCATGTATCGTGAGATTTTGAGTGAAAACCTCCTTCCATCAGCAAGGGCATTGAAGATGAAACGTGGCTGGGTCTTTCAGCATGACAATGATCCCAAACACACCGCCCGGGCAACGAAGGAGTGGCTTCGTAAGAAGCATTTCAAGGTCCTGGAGTGGCCTAGCCAGTCTCCAGATCTCAACCCCATAGAAAATCTTTGGAGGGAGTTGAAAGTCCATGTTACCCAGCAACAGCCCCAAAACATCACTGCTCTAGAGGAGATATGCATGGAGGAATGGGCCAAAATACCAGCAACAGTGTGTGAAAACCTTGTGAAGACTTACAGAAAACGTTTGATCTGTGTCATTGCCAACAAAGGGTATATAACAAAGCATTGAGAAACTTTTGTTATTGACCAAATACTTATTTTCCACCATAATTTGCAAATAAATTCATTAAAAATCCTACAATGTGATTTTCTGGATTTTCTTTTCTCATTTTGTCTGTCATAGTTGACGTGTACCTATGATGAAAATTACAGGCCTCTCTCATCTTTTTAAGTGGGAGAACTTGCACAATTGGTGGCTGACTAAATACTTTTTTTCCCCCACTGTACATAAACATAAACAAAAATACATATTCATACATATATAAACATATCCTTTAAAGATATATATTTCCCTTACTTTCCAACCCCACCACCCCTATCCTAATTAGAGTAAACTAGTGAACAACAATGCTTAGGCCTCTACTTCCAGCTTATACATACTATATTCATTTTATGGACACAGTCAATTTTACAAGAATTATATTTTTTTGTTTTTACTCCTCAACTTCCTCTACCCTCAACCTCTCCGATCATTTTCATGATGTCCATCCGGTTTGCTTCTATATGCCATATCTTTCTAACTCTGCTCTTTCATAAAAGCTCTCAACCTATTACATGTATACTTATTATGGACACAGCGTGCCTACATTAGTTATCTTGTTGTTATTAGTTCTTGTTAGTTGTTATTAGTCCCATCCTTCAGCTCCATTCAACACCTCCCATCTATCTCTTAACACCATCCATATTGGATTTCTATTTGCCATATATTTTTCAACTGTACTGTGATGTTTCACAAAAGTTCTGAACCCTTCTATTCTCATTGTTTCTACAAATTGTAAATTGAAAATAAACATTTTTGCTAAAAGTATTATTATCTTATTGATCGATTCACTATGACTTTTCAGATCACCCAGTAGTGCTATCTGCAAGGTTAGCTCCAGGTAAATATTGCAGTCCTTCAGCCATTCCTGGACCTGTGACCAAAAACAAGCCACAAATGGACAGTACCAAAACAAATGATCTAATGATTCTGTCTCTTCGCAGCAAAATCTGCAGAGCTGCGAAGATTGTATCCCCCATATAAATAACATTCTATTGGAAGCAAGAATTTTGTATAATAATTTAAATTGAACAATTCTAAGTTTTGAATCCGGCGTCGTTTTGCGTATCAGTTCATAAACACTATGCCATGGAATCGGTACATCAAAAATCTCTTTCCAACTATTTTGCAATCTATATGGGACGGCTGTCAATCTTTTGGTCCTTAAATGAAACTGGTATACTTTTTTATTTAACACAATTTTCTTTAACCAATTATGTTCTTTAATGCAATGCCGACAGACAAGTTCCTTCCTTTTTTCCCCCTTCCACTTTCCTCTTCCATTTTTGCAGTAATGCTGCAATTATGTGGTTGTAATTTTGGGTAGAGCAGACATTTCCATATGTTTTTGTTAGCTGCAGTCTTACCTATGATATAATTTACGAAGATTATACCTTTTTAAAACATTTTTTCAAAAAATACTGGCTAGTATATTTGAGTTTAACCACAATATTAGTTGCATTATATGTTCTGTCGTTTCTGGAGGATAAATTGAAATTGCAACCAACATTCTATGGCTTGTTTTAGAAATAGTGATATTTGGGAGATTATTTCCTTTTCAAATAACTGAAAGTGAGAGGTTGTAATCTGAAAAAAGGCCATTCTTGAACATGGGGTGACATTTACATTTTAGTAATTTAGCTTATCTTATCCAGAGCGACTTACAGGAGCAATTAGGGTTAAGTGCCTTGCTCAAGGGCACATCGACAGATTTTTCACCTAGTTGGCTCGGGGATTAGAACCAGCAACCTTTCGGTTACTGGCACAACGCTCTTAACCACTAAGCTACCTGCCGGGTGAGACAATCTTACTAATTTGCTAGAGAACCAGTTCGGATTTAAGTATAACTTTTGTATGACTGAAGCTTTTAGTGATTCTGTCCTCCGAATTCATATTCATTATATAAATAGGCCCGCTTAAATTTTGTCTGGCTTGCCGTTCCAAATAAAATTGATTTTTTTTCTCTCATATAATTTAAAAAACTGTTCGCTAGGCGTAGGCAAGACCATAAGCAAATAGGTAAACTGGGATAATACTAAAGAGTTAATCAGGGTGATTTTTCCACAAATAGACAAGTATTTACTATGCTAAGTATTCCATGCTAGCAAGATCTTATCTATTTTTCTTAACTTTCTATGAAAATGTATTGGAGTGAGATCATTTATTTCATTTGGGATATGTATTCCGAGTATATCCATATCACCATCAGACCATTTTATTGGTAAACTACATGGTAATGTAAACATTTTATTTTTTAGTGATCCAATACGTAATATAGTACATTTCTCATAATTTGGTTGTAATCCAGAGAGGTTAGAAAATGTATCTAGATCCTCTATGAGGCTGTGGAGGGATTCAAGTTGTGAATTTAAAAGAAAACATGAATCATCAGCGTACAATGACACCTTTGTTTTTAAGCCCTGGATTTCTAATCCCTTGATATTATTGTTGGATCTGATTTTAATAGCTAACATTTCGTTGGCCATAATAAATAGATATGCCAACAGTGGACAACCTTGTTTTACTTCTCTTGACAGTTTAAAACTTTCTGAGAAATAGCCATTATTTACTATTTTACACCTAGGGTTTTTTAAATTTATTTAGCAGACGCTCTTATCCAGAGCAATTTACAGGAGCAATTAGGGTTAAGTGCTTTGCTCAAGGGCACATTGACAGATTTTTCACCTAGTCGGCTCTGGGATTAGAACCAGCGACCTTTCGGTTACTGGCACAACGCTCTTAACCACTAAGCTACCTGCCGCCCATAAAGGCATTTTATAAGAGATTCTCCTAAATTGAAATGCTCCAGGCATTTATATATAAACTCCAGTCATACTTTATCAAATGCCTTTTCAAAGTGCTATGAATAGCAGGCCTGGTTTCCCAGATTCTTCATAGTGTTCTATTGTTTCCAGTACTTGCCTTATATTATCTCCAATGTATTGTCCATGTAAGAAACCTGTCTGATTAGAATGAATAATGTCCGACAATACCTTTTTAATTCTATGCGCTATACATTTTGCTAGAATTTTTGCATAACAACACTGAAGTGTCAGGGGCCTCCAATTTTGTAAATGGACTGGATCTTTATATTTCCCACTTGTATCCTGTTTCAGTAATAATGAGATCAGACCTTCTTCTTGAGTGTCTGATAATCTACCATTTACACAGGAGTGGCTAAAACATGCTAATAACGGTCCTCTGAGTATATCAAAAAAGTTTTGGTATACCTCGATTAATTTATTCATACTATTTCATCCTTCCACAAGATATAGTCCCAACAGAAATCTAGGGTTGCTACCCAAGCCGGCTGGTCGTTCGTTCTATTGGTTCGGTTGCCAGAGAATGTATGGAGTAAAAAGTACATTATTTTCTTTAGGAATGTAGTGGAGTAAAAGTAGTCAATCGCCCGTACAATGGACAACCCCTTACCTGATGGACCGAGGTGCAACACGCATCTGTTCGTAGCGATGGCCAGTTGAGACCGGTTGAACGTTCTGCCAAATTCTCTAAAACGACGTTGGACGAGGCTTATGGTAGACAAATCAACATTACATTATCTGGAAACAGCTCTGGTGGACATTTCTGTAGTCAGCACGCCAATTGCACGCTTCCTCAAAACTTGAGACATCTGCGACAAAACTGCACATTTTAGAGTGGCCTGTTATTGTCCCCAGCACAAAGTGCACCTGTGTAATGATCATGCTGTTTAATCAGCTTCTTGATATGCCACACCTGTCAGGTGGATTATCTTGGCAAAGGAGAAATTCTCACTAACAGGGATATAAACAAATTTGTGCACAAAAGTAGAGAAAAAATAAGCTTTTTATGCGTATGGAACATTTCTGGGATCTTTTATTTCACCTCGTGAAACATGGGACCAGCACTTTACATGTTGCGTTTATATATTTTTTCAGCATACATCCTTTTGTTAACAAAACAAACATTTCCTTAAGTTTATACAAAACTAAATAATGAAGTAAGTCCCCCATAGTTTTTCACAATAAATGCTAACATTAGCTAGCTAGCTACTCTGGTTAGCTAGCTAATGTAGCTAACTAGCAAGCGTGCGTCATATTCATATCAAATCAATATATAGCTATCTAGCAAAGTTTTGCAAAACAGTGTAACCAGCTAAAAAACTCACAATTGTAACGTTTTGAGCATGTAGCTATGAAACTTTAACAGTTGAAGACTGATGACAGGTGTCGTGTCTGCCTGTGCTACCTTATCGTGGAATGTTCCCCTAGGAGTCCATGATATTGATTTCAGCAGTGCCCGCGGGAGATTTGTTCTGAATGTCAGTGCGTGTGAAATGCCTGGAGCTACATGCTTCAGTCGATTGGATACTTTTGCTTTATCCCCGTTTTCTTCTGTCAAGACATTCTTGCTTGATTGAACATACTGCACATTTAACAACATTGAACATTGTCCTCTTATTTGTATTTCAACAGTTTACTGAGAAACAATTTGGCTATTTTAATTAAATTACACGTTATTTTGCATCAATAACTTTGTTGTGTCACGGGCATTATTAGTGAATAGCTTGATTAAAAATGGGTCTTATTAATCAATCATTATTGTTTTTCTTGATTCATATTGATAAAACAGTCGAACTATTTATTATGAGAAATTATTTACATCAAGACAGTATTATTTATATGTGTTTTATGATGTTATTATGCCTTTATGATCATCCAGTTCAAAATGTATAATGACATGTGTCACGCCCTGGCTCTGGGGACACTGTTATGTTGAGCCAGGGTGTGTAATTCTATGTTTGTATTTCTATGTTGGCCTGAGTGACTCCCAATCAGAGGCAACGAGTGTCAGCTGGTTGTCTCTGATTGGGAGCCATATTTAACTGTCTGTCTTTCACTTTGTGTTTGTGGTTTCTTGTTCTTATTTGGTTTGTTTATGTAACCAGAGACATCACGTTTTCGTCTGTTATTTTGATCGTGTGATCAGTCTAATAAATATCATGTTCGCATTCAACGCTGCGCCTTGGTCTCTCCCTGACGATCGTGACAGAAGAAACCACCAAAACCAGACCAAGCAGCGTGTCCAGGAGCCATCGCTAGCAGATCTCCGTGGCAACCTCGACTGGGTCAAGCCTAGTGAGGAGCAGAGAGGGTGGACTTGGGAACAGTTGAGGAAGAGCTTCGACTGGGTCAAGCCCATTGAGGAGCTGAATAGCGGGAGTTGGAGACAGAAGAGCGAGAGTTGGGCGAGAACGATAGAGGCCTGGCCCACGGGGAGGAGAGACCCCCAGAAAATTTTTAGGGGGGGGCTCACGACGTCGGGGCAGCAGGAGGCCGCGATAGAGCGGTCCAGCGGGTTGGCAGAGGAGGCCGCCAGGTTACGGGGGCCACTGGTCGAAGAGGGGATGGAAGGTGGAGAGGCACGGCGAGAGGTACTGGGGTGTGTTACCAGTCCGGTCCGGCCCGTTCCAGATCCCGATGTAGGGCCAGTGGTGTGTGTCCCCAGTACGGTCCGGTCTGTTCCTGCTCTCCGCACCCAGTCAGTGGTGCGCTTCGTCAGCCCGGTTCGGTCCGTTCCTGCTTCCCGCACCAAGTCAGTGGTGCGCTTCGTCAGCCCGGCTCGGCCCATTCCTGCTCCCTGCACCAAGTCTGTGGTGCGTTTCGTCAGCCCTGTCCGGCCCGTTCCTGCTCTCCGCACCAAGTCTGTGGTGCGCGTCGCCAGCCCAGTCCGGCCCATTCCTGCTCCCCGCACCAAGTCTGTGGTGCGTTTCGTCAGCCCGGCTCGGCCCGTTCCTGCTCCCCCGCACCAAGTCTACGGTGCGTGTCGCCAGCTTCGGCCCGGCCTGCTCCCGCACCAAGTCAGTGATGCGTTTGCGTCAGCCCTGTCCGGCCCGCTCCTGCTCCCCACACCAAGCCAGTGGTGTGCGTCGTCAGTCCAGCACGGCCCGTGCCTGTTCCCCACACCAAGCCAGTGGTGTGCGTCGTCGGTCCGGCACGCGCCCGTGCCTGTTCCACTGGTGCCTGGTCGGCACCGGTCAGATGCGTTACGCCGAGCTAGAGCAATCCGCTCCATCAGTGTGCAGTCCAGCTCCGGCCAGCGGGGCCAGACCGGACCAGGGGTACTTTGGGGGTTGGAGAGGGAGTGGGGATCAGGCCCGAGCCGGATCCGCCGCCAAGGCGGAGTGCCCACCCGGTCCCTCCCCTGTGGTATTTAGTTGGCGCGGTCGGAGTCCGCGCCTTTAGGGGGGGGTACTGTCACGCCCTGGCTCTGGGGACACTGTTATGTTGAGCCAGGGTGTGTAATTCTATGTTTGTATTTCTATGTTGGCCTGAGTGACTCCCAATCAGAGGCAACGAGTGTCAGCTGGTTGTCTCTGATTGGGAGCCATATTTAACTGTCTGTCTTTCACTTTGTGTTTGTGGTTTCTTGTTCTTATTTGGTTTGTTTATGTAACCAGAGACATCACGTTTTCGTCTGTTATTTTGATCGTGTGATCAGTCTAATAAATATCATGTTCGCATTCAACGCTGCGCCTTGGTCTCTCCCTGACGATCGTGACAACATGGTAGATGTACATTATTCTATGTGGTTTGCATTCCCCCATGAGTGTTTTATGATCTAATTTCAGATTACTAAACAAGGCTATAAATCAGGGGTGTCAAACGTCCGGCCCGCGGGCCGGATCAGGCCCGCAAACGGGTTTAATCCGGCCCGCGAGATGATTTTGGAAAGTATAAAAATGGCCTGCAATTTTTCAATAAAATATACTGCTGTTCCAATTGCGTCCACTGGATAGCGCAATAGCAATTGTGTTAAGCAAGCAAACTGTTTATACCGGGGCAGAGCAAGTAGGTCAAGTCTGTGTTTACTCACAGCCGAGACATCAGTGACGCTGCAGTGAAAGCTAGCTACCTCATTGCTAATGAAATCGCAGTGGCTTCAAAACCATTTAGTGAGGGTGAATTTGTAAAAACGTGCATGATGAAGGCAGCGGAGATTGTGTGCCCTGAAAAGCGTCAGGCTTTTGTAAATATCAGCCTGACAAGAAACACAGTTGCAGACAGGATTTCCGATCTTTCAGTGGATTTGGACAGCCAGTTGAAGCAAAAAGTAAAGTCATTTATTGTGTTTTCGGTTGCAATTGATGAAAGCACGGACATTACAGATGTTGCACAACTGGCCATTTTCATCCGCGGAGTTGATGACACATTGACCGTCACGAGGAGTTCGTGGAGTTGGTGCCGATGACAGATACAACGACAGCAGCTGATATTTTTACCGCACTCGTCGGTGCGCTGGACAGGGTCGGAGTGGACTGGTCCCGCGCTGTCAGCCTGGCTACAGATGGTGCGCCCTCAATGTTCGGGAAAAAAGCAGGCGTTGTGACAAAGTTCAGAGAGAAAGTGCAATCTGCAAATGGAGGACGTGATTTTTTGACTTTTCACTGTATTTTGTTTTTAATTGATTTTATTTTATTTTATTTGTATATTTAACCTATTCTTGACTCTGTGGTTCTTACACTTGTTTGGGGAACAGGATTTCATTCTTTTTATCTACATTTCTGCCTGAGAAATGACCCCCTGATATAGTTCTGTGATCTGTGAAACAGTTCTGTTAATCACTGAGGCATTGTGTGTTTGTGTTCTTTTTCTTTAGAATTTTCAAATAAACTTGACGTGTTTTATGATTAATAGTGATGTTGTGCTTGTACTATTTTGGACACACTGTCCTCAGGCTCCAGCTTTATGTTGTATGTTGATCGTATTAAAACAAAGAAAACAATCTGAAGTTGTTGTTTTTAAGTTATATATACCATGATTTTTCCGGTCCGGCCCACTTGGGAATAGATTTTCCTCCATGTGGCCCCTGAGCTAAAATGAGTTTGACACCCCTGCTATAAATCATTGATTTATCTGCTATAAATATGCCTGAACTTCGAATGGAACAGTACCAATCTATACCACTAGAGGTTCTCATCCACAAGTGAACAGCAGGGTTGTAATAGACAAAATGAGAGCAAAATCTAATGTGCCAAAGACCATTTGGGTAGATTGTCCTCTTTATCTACAGTGTGAAACCCATACTGATGGTTGAGCCTTTCAGATAGTCTTTCTGTTGGCTACAGAGGTGTTAATACACTACACAATGGTGAAATATCATTAAACAGCTCACTATAAAATTGTTAACGTGTCAAATAAAAATGTGGGCAGATTTTCATTTTTAGCTCTAATGTATAACCAATACTGATGGATAAATGGGCCATCAGATAGTGTTTCTATTGGCTACAGCGGTGTCAATACAATATGAAAGGGTGAAATATAATTAAACAGTTCACTATAGGGTTGATACATGTGTCCAAGACCATTTGGGGTGATTTTCATGTTTATCTCCAAAGGGAAACACATACTGATGGTTAAAGGGCCTATCAGATAGTGTTTATATTGGATTAAGAAGTCTTTTTTTTTTTACTAATACAGGATGGCATATCAACAGATCTTAATTTTTTGGATTGTTCAATGTGTTCAAGGCTGTTTTAGGGGAATTAGATGTTTCTCTCCAAAGCGAAACAGGGGCTTTCAGATTTAAAAAAAAATGTATTGACGTAGATTATCTGGTACTGCCTGATTCTATGAGGGCTCTAAGATCCTGTTCCGTGCTGCTCTAATCATTATCCGACATGATTCTGCCGACTCATTACCTAATGTGTTTGAGTGCTTCAAACAGATCACACGTGGAGCTTTCACACAGGACTACTATATCTTCATGCAGGTGAGAAGGAGTAGGATGAAAGTTGGCCCCCACAGACACTGAAACCATGAAACACACAAACAGTTCATTGGCTGTGTTCAGTGTTGTCACTCTCTTTCTCCTGTTCCTTGTATTTACGGTAAAAACTTTAATGGAAACAGGAAGTCTCTCCAGGGCAACCATCACTAAGCTGCGAGACTTGCCAAAAGCACATCCAGGCTGAGGAATCCAAACTCTGGCCCCAACCACATCCCCGTCTCTGACGAGCTCCGCAGAGACCCTGCAGCTACTTTATACCCTTAGGAACAAGCCTAGGAACAGCTTTGTTTTTTTTTGAGCCTGCTGATTAAATAATATTTATTATATTATTATTAAAGATCTGATCTTTGTAAGAGAGACTGACTACTCAGTGACAGGGACATTGTAAACTGTCCAAAAACTGCCGCTGCACCTACCTTCTGCATTCCTCAGTACGGGTGCCCTCAGTCTGAGCCTGCATTTATGTTCCTGTAGTTGGATACAAAAAATAATCATGAATTATAATGTATTTTCACAACCTATAAATGTCTAGGTACAGAGAACATAAAAAAGAATAATTGTAATTTCACTTCTTTTCATTCTCATATATTAAATACATTACTAACTGTAATATTATAGCACAACTTTTTTTTTTTTTTTTTTTTATATTACCTTCACAGCTGTTTGTGACTTACCTCGATCTCAGGCAGTACCATACAATCTACAGTGCCTTGCAAAAGTATTCACCCCCCCCCCTTGGCGTTTTTCCTATTTTGTTGCATTACAACCTGTAATTTAAATTGATTTTTATTTGGATTTCATGTAATGGACATACACAAAATAGGGGGTGAATAGTTATGCACGCTCATGTTCTGTTTTTTTGTCTTATTTCTTGTTTGTTTCACAAGATAAATTATTTTCCATCTTCAAAGTGGTAGGCATGTTGTGTAAATCAAATGATACAAACCTCCAAATAAATCAATTTTAATTCCAGGTTGTAAGGCAACAAAATAGGAAAAATGCCAAGGGGAGTGAATACTTTCGCAATCCACTGTACATTATGTTAATAAATAAAATAAAATTGATAGCCCCCGTTTCGCTTTGGAGAGAAACATCTAATTCCCCCAAAAAAGCCTTGAACACATTGAACAATCTGTTGATAAGCCATCCTGTATTAGTTTTAAAAAAGACTGCTTAATCCAATATAAACACTATCTGATAGGCCCATGTATCCATCAGTATAGGTTCCACATTGGAGCTAAAATGAAA
>NC_059212.1:3945974-4023474 GCF_020615455.1 Coregonus clupeaformis | reverse complement strand
CCAACAGGTCCCGTAAGTCTGCCTGCAGCAAAGCAGAACAGGCCCCTTCCCCCAACTCACTAGAGGCACCAACCACTGAACCTGGTGTGGTTGAGGAGGGAGAGAGAGCAGCGAGCGCCATGTCAGCTGAAACCAGGGCTTCAGCAAAGTCCAGCAGATCCCACAAGTCCACCTGCAGCAGGAGTGTTAGGGCTGAGACACCTGTTGCTAAAGACATCCCTGCTATTAAAACAACAGAAGGAGATGAGAATGGATCAGCTGCTGCTGCTGCCGGAGACACAGAGGAGAGACCAGCGAGCGCCATGACGGCTAAAACTAACGCTTCAGTCAAGTCTAGCGGATCTCATAAGTCTAAAGCTTCAGATAGGGCTGTCTCTAAAGGGGCTAACATCCCGGCTATCGAAACAACAGTGAAATCTAGCAGATCTCATAAGTCCACCTGCAGCAAAGCAGAACGGGCCTCTTCCCCCAACTCACCAACTGAACGGGCCCCTTCCCCCAACTCACCAACTGAACGGGCCCCTTCCCCGAACTCACCAGAGGTAGCAGCTTCTGCTGTAGATGAGGAGGGAGAGAGAGCAGCGAGCGCCACGTCTGCTAAAACCAGGGCTTCAGCAAAGTGCAGCAGGTCCCACAAGTCCACCTGCAGCAGGACTGTTAGGGCTGAGACTCCAGGGACTAAAGACATCCCTGCTATTACGACGACAGGGGGAGATGAGACGGTTGACGATACAGCCGCTGCCGGAGACACAGAGGTGATACCAGCGAGCGCCATCTCAGCTAAAACCAGCGCTTCAGTCAAGTGCAGCGGCAGAAGGGCTAAGACTCCAAGCTCCCGACCAGCCGATGTCCCTGTTATCGAAACAACAGGAGGAGAGGAGAAGGAGAGACCAGCGAGCGTCATGTCAGCTAAATCCACCGCCTCTGTCATGTCCACCAGGTCTCGTAAGTCTACCAGTAGTAGGAGGGCAGAACCAGCTGCAGAACCAGCTGACGTCCCTGTTATTGAGACCACCGGAGGAGACAAGAAGGGAGAGGGGACAGAGAGACCAGCGAGCGCCATGTCGACTAAATCCAACGTTTCAGCAAAGTCCAGCAGGTCTCACAAGTCCACCTTTAATAGTGGAAGTACGAGAGCGGTTTCGCCAGCAGCTAAAACAGCAGAACTCCCCACCATTGAAACAACAGGGGTTGACGGGGAGGGAGAGAAAACAGGGGAGAGACCAGCTAGCGCCATGTCGGCTAAATCTCACGTCTCAGCTAAGTCCAGTACATCTAATAAGTCTAATGGCAGTAATAGAATTATGTTTCCACATCTGAAAAAAGAGAGAGGTGAGAGAGGTGTTATACCTGCCCCCAGCACTACAGGAGATGACCTTGAGACAGGCAGTGTGAAATCTGCCGTGAGCACAAAACACAAAAGTAAAGCAGATTCCTCCTCCACCAGAGCATCACAGGCCAGTGCTAAATCTACCAATCAAACACCGCCTGCCACCACCGAGACAGCCAATGAGGAGTCTCAAAGTCAAGCCACCAGCAAGGCTGCAGACAGAGTTGATGATGTCAGAAATGATGTCACAGAGGAGAAAGCGTCCAGCGTACGCTCTAAAGCAGCTGGAGACTCCAGGCCTGCATCTGCTGCCTCCGCCCGCTCCACCAGGTCAAAGGTGAAAGTTGAGAAGGCCAGCGATGCCCAGGAGGAGGACAGTCCAAAGACAAGCGCCTCCGACTTCCTGCAAGTGAAAGGTCAAGGTCACAGGGTCAGAGCTCAGAGCTCCAGACCAAAGTCAGCGGGAGACCCTCCCTCCGAGTCTCTCAGTCCCCCCAGGGGCTCCGCTATTCAGTTGGAGACGGCCAGCATCAGTGACAGCCTCCTCTCCCAGTTCCTGTCAGCTGCTGACCTGCTCAAGGGGAACATAGCCATCTTGCGCCCCTCCAGCCCTGCAGGGTCAAAGGTTAGCCTCACTGAGAATGGGAAGAGTGGAAAGAGCCAGAGGAGCAGGAAGCCCAGACAGGAAGAGGCGGAGTTAGAGGAGCTGGATCCCCTCTGTCTGCCCAACACCTCGCCCAACGACGTTGTCAGTGACTGGCTGAGAGGCATTCCTGCCGACAGCGGCATGGATAATCCTGAAGACGAGATGAACGAGGGAATTGAGGAGACAGAAGAAGAAGGAGAGGAAGCGTTGGAGAAAGGAGGGGAAACAGAGGGAGTGGGAGGAGAGGAGAAACAAGAACCGGTTGAGACCGCAGTGCTGGAGCAGGAGAACACGGCTGAAACAGGACAACAGGAAGTGGAACAGGAGAACACAGCTGAAACAGGACAACAGGAAGAGGAAGTGGAACAGGAGATCACGGCTGAAATAGGACAACAGGAAGTGGAACAGGAGAACACAGCTGAAACAGGACAACAGGACGAGGAAGTGGAACAGGAGATCACGGCTGAAACAGGACAACAGGAAGTGGAAGAGGAACAGGAGAACACGGCTGAAACAGGACAACAGGAAGAGAAAGAGGAAGTGAAGGAGGCTGCAGAGCACCCAGAGGAAGATGAGGAGGTGGAAGAGAGGGGAGAGGAGGAGGGAGTAGAAGAGGGAGGAGAGTGCTCTGAGTGTGCTGGCTTATGCTCTGACCCGGCCCCGCCCACCAATGACATCACTTCCTGTCATCCTCGCCATCTGTTCCTCAGTAAAGAGTCAAAGCTGCCCTGGAGCTGCCACTCATCTGTGGCAGTGATGAAGGTTCTACTGAGCCCTTCACTGGGCCGATGCAGCTCCCTACCCGAGGTATTTCCTGTTTCTAGACTTTTACTTACTTACTTTTACTTCCCAGTGAGCACAAGACGTTGAAAAGTATTTTCAATGTCTTTTCAACATCTTTTCAACCCCAAATATGTATTTCCTAAATCTTTTGCTCATAGGGTTAAATACTTTATAGTTTTACTTATATACTTCTTACTTTTAAACTGTTATTATTTTCCTACTTTTATTGTGTCATATTCAAATGGTTTGTATGACTTTCAGGGGGAGAATAAAACACATTTTGATGCAAGTTATTCCTAATTCTTAATCCTTTACTCCAGATAAGTCCTGTGTACGGACGCAGACTGAGCTCCTCTGCTAAAGGTCTGCTGGACTGTCTGGCCCAGCTGCAGCTCATCGACCCGCCCCCTTCTCCAGCTGCAGCCCCGAGCCCTGACAGGGGCCAGAGTTACCAAGAGGTCATGGATATACTAGAGTCACTGTGGCTGTCTGAGCCTGAGAAGGGGAAGGAGAGGCTGAAAGACTCTGGTGTGGACCTGAGCAGCGGCTCAGCTGGGTCGGGGGGTTCTGGGAAAGGCAGACCAGATGAAACAGCAGGTGACATCACTCCCATAGCGGAGGGAGGGGAGGGGGAGGCAGGGGAGGCAGGAGAGACAGAGGGAGAGACAGAGGGAGGGGGAGAGGAAGGAGAGGGAGAGGGAGGGAGGGAGGGAGGGGGAGACGGGGAGGGAGGGGGAGAGGAAGCAGCATCAGCAGAACTGCTTTCAGACACGGCCACCCCAGACATCGCCAGCCGAGTGCAGAGCAGTCCAGGGGATGATGAGGCGATCCCAGAGTTGCCCGCTGGGAGAGGTGAGATGATGCGGACCCCTGAGAGCCTCAAAGCCCCAGGGAGCCCGTCCTCTTCAAACAGCACAGCCTACAAGTCCCCTACTGACATAGAGAGAGAAACCCCGGAAGACACCCCCAGCTCAGGGACACCCCCGTCGGTCCAGCGAGCGCTGCTCACCAAGCGTGTCTCCCAGGACCCTGACCCAGTCTGGGTTCTCAACCTGCTGAAGAAGCTGGAGAAACAGTTCATGACCCACTACGTAGACGCCATGGCTGAGTTCAAGGTACTGCTACAACAACATGAATCATCATCATCAACATGATATTCATAACAATCATTTTGTTATGAATAATCTTGATAATACTGTTGTGTTTGTTCAGGTACGGTGGGACCTGGACGACAATGTGATGTTGGACGCTATGATCACTGAGCTGAGAGACGAGGTGAAGAAGAGGATCCAGACGAGCATCGATCGTGAGCTGAGGAAGATCCGGGGGCGGGCAGGGCGGGGGGGCATGCCGCGCCCCCCTATCCTGTCCCGGGATTCAATCGTTACAGACCAGAGGAGGCGGAGGTTAAAGGTGGGAGGGACCAACACCTGAGGTTTCTAAATCACCCTCAAAGTCACTCAGTAACAAAGCCACTATTTTAGTTCAACAACTTTTAAAAGACTTTTAGTAAGACTTTATTACATAATATATTTTTAATTCCTATTGTTAGTGTATTGCCATGTTTCGAATGCATTCCTAATAAAGTTTGACTGTGCTTTGAAGGTCATGAAGGTTCAGTCAGTGAACGAGAGTGACGGGGAGCAGGGTTCGGGGGCGGATGTTAGCGACCAGCGCAGCGAGGGTGAGGATGAGTACTGTCCCTGTGAAGCCTGCGTACGGAAGAAGGCGGATGCCCAACAAATCAAAATGGAGGCTATGGTCACCACAGCGCCGGTGATGATGGCGTTTGATCTGCGTAAGATCCTGCAGATGAAGAAAGACCCAAAGCCTCTGGCGCCCCCTAGCCCCACGGAGGGGAAGAACAATGATTGCCTGGAATTGGAGGAGAAGAAGGAGGAGGAAGAGGGTGGGAATCTAGAGATGGTACACAAAGACGAGGAAGAGGAGGATATTATACCAACTGTTGTCATACAGGAAACTATCCCTGAGGAGGAAGAGGAAGGAGCAACTGAGGGAGAGGAGGGAGAGGAGGAGGCACAGGAGAGTGATGAAGCTGAGTCTGTGATGGGGGAAGTAGAGGAGGAGATAGCTGAGGAGATAGATACTGAAGAACAAGAGCAGGATGGAGTGGTAGAGCGAACGGAGGATGAGGAGGAGGAGGACGAAGGAGAAATGGGAGGTGAAAGTGCAGGAGAAGATGGTGTGGAGGGGGAGGAGACAGGAGAGGGGGAGGAGTTAGTAGAAGGGGAGGAGGAAGAAGCAGTACAGGAGGATCAAGCAGGAGGAGATGAAAACACTATTGATGGACCAGCAGAGGGGGAGGAGGTGGCGGAAGCGACGGGAGAGGGGGAGGAGACGGGGGAGGAGGGAGTAGAGACAGGAGAGGGAACAGCTGAGGAGGAGGGTGGAGAAACAACTGAAGGAGAGGGAGCAGTGGAGGAGGAGACAGAGGAGGGTGGAACAGGAGGAGAGGAGGAGGAGGATGGAGGAGACGAGGCGGAGGAGAACAATGTGACGTCTGAATTCAAGGTGGAAGAAGAGGAGGGAGAGAATGAAAACACAGCAGGAGAGAAAAGTGGAGAGGAGGAGGGAGGGACGGGAGGAGAAGGAGAGACAGAGGGAGAAGAGGAGGAGACTCCTGAGGAAGGCACAGAGGACAATGTGGGGGTGGAGGATGATGCTGTGGAGGAGTTTCATCCTGAAGAAGAGAAGGGTGAGGTAAAAGAGGGAAAGAGAGAAATCCCTCTGGTCCACCAGATGACCAGAACCTCTGTGGAGTCCCAGCCAGGATCTATGGAGAACACAGACCCAGTTTCACCAATGCGCTCTTTAACCCCCATAGAGACCAAGGAAACCGGCTCTGATGGACACAAGACGGCGTCTGCCGGTGAGGGGTCTGGGGGGAAGGGCCAGAGGAGGAGCCGATCTCCAGCCAGAGCCAAACGCAGGAAACCCAAAGAGAGCAACATAGAACTAGACGATCTAGAAATGTAACCCTCACAGGACATAGAACTGGACGCAATAGATAATTACCATCACAGAACATAGAACTGGACGTCCTAGATCTGTAAGCATCACAGTCACATAAAGCACTTTATAATCCCCTCTCTGGGAGAAGAATACCTATACCGGAGGTATTGCACAGGTGAAGGTAGATTCTGCCAGGTCAGAGTGGCATATCATTGTTATTTTTATGGAAGGATATAACTGAAACTTGAAACAATCATAGTATTACAAACTATAAGATGTCATTTGAAAATTATATTTGTATATTTCTAGAAACCAATTGTATTTGTGTCTGATTTTATTAGTATATTCTCTACTGTATGGAGGGGTGTATATTCTGGACTATATGATGATATGAGTATTTGTGTTTCTGAATAGGTGTGATGTTAAACAGAGTGACACTCTAGAGCAATGATCCCCAAACAGGACTCAAGTGGAGACCAATACCTCCTGGGTCCCAGCCTGAAATATGGTTTAGTTTGGGAAGCGCTGCTCAAAGGTTAACCTGAACATACACAATGCTGAGAGCAAAGGGCTCTGACATCACATACAGAGTGACTAGTATCACGTAGCCATAAACATATATACCTCCCTGTGACAATAGACGTTGAGGGACCAAACCATATATTTATATAATTTATATAACCAACAAACCATATATGTATACTTGATATGGGATTATGGTAGTGTCATTCTGAAGCTAAGTGTTTGAAGACTGATGTTGGAATCTCAGGGAATCTCAGGCAAGGACGGTTGTATGATGTATCGTGATGGGTAGGGTATGGTTGTATGATGCACAACTGCCCTATAATGTTTGGTACCGAGTAGTGCTGAGCGATTAGTGCTTTTTGAGGTTGGTTCAGTTTCGTTTAGATTATAAAAATAAAAAAATCATGTTTATTTCCGTTTCAGTTTTGATAATTAAAACATATTTTAAATGCATTATGAAATAATGACATTCAAATGATTCTAGAGCTTTTTAATAGATATTAATATGAAATAATGACATTCAAATGATTCTAGAGCTTTTTAAAAGAAATTAATATGAAATAATGACATTCAAATGATTCTAGAGCTTTTTAAAAGAAATTAATATGAAATAATGACATTGAAATGATTCTAGAGCTTTTTAATAGAAATTCCAAAGCCCAAACTAGTGTACATTAAATTTGCCAAAACATTGAAAATATTCCATTGTCTCTGTCAGGTCCACATTGGGTAGACATCAATAGAACATTTTGAAATTTACTATGAAATAATACAATATTTCAGTTGTGTACATTATTTAGTTTTTATTTGATGACTTTATTATTTTTCATTCCTTAAAGTCATCGTCTCATCTCTGCTCAGGCAGTAGCAGCCAGCCAGCCAGCCAGACCATCTAATGTTATATCTGTGTTCCCCATACTGCACTGTCTTTAGTCATCCTATTTAACTAGCCTGCCTAAGCATGCTGCAGAGCTGTCTGATGAAATCATTTTGCTAGTTCTTCAAAGTAGATAAGGCATACTTTCACCAAGGCGTAAAAGTGTATCCGTCTCTGTTCGAGCAGGAAAGAACAGGGGCAATGGATTATGGTCATTGTAGTTAATCACCACGTTTCTGCGCTGAACTAAGTTGAACATTTGCTTTATATATGGGTTAGCTGAGATCACGAAAACAATGTACGCGCTTCCATTTGGCAGAAGTCAGCCTGTTGTTGTGGTTCTGGATGGCCAGATTGCTAGCAAGAATGACAAGAAACTGCCATGTGGGGAATCGTAAGTGGTTGTTTCAGCTCGTTTCATCTTGTTATTGAAAGCATGTCTTGTTTTGAGGTGTTTTGACTGATTTCATGGCTAAAATTCGCTAGCTAGCTAACCAACACATTTATTTATGTTTTCAATAAACATTGGAGACGAAATATAGCTTACATGTTGTCAACAATCTAAGCCAACCCTGTCTGTTTTGCCTCATGGTTGCGCAAGCCTCGGTTTTGTTGCTTAACAACCAACCCGTCTATAAAAACTACAACTCCCTTCAGCCCAGCGTCCCACACAGTTCTTGACTTGACTTCTCTCTTGATTTATTTGATTTCTCTCTTGATAAACGGTGCATTTGGCTCACAAAAACAAACGAAAATGGAATTCAAGTAATTGAACCGACTTCGTTCAAATAGTTGTTTAATAACTGAAAAAAATTAACAACATTTCGGTTAATCGCTCATCACTAGGACCGAACCTGTTTAAGTGTCTGCTTTCTGTCCCAGGTTGGGCCGTGAAGGTTGTTGTCGCCCCCCCTCTGATACACACGCAGCATGTGTGTTGTTGTAGAGTTGTCAAGGTAACGCACCCCTGATCTACGTCTGTGTTGTTGTAGAGTTGTCAAGGTAACGCACCCCTGATCTACGTGTGCGTTCAGTTCAGTGTTGTTGCGTCAGGAGATATGACGCAGGAGCTTCCCAGGTATTTAACCATGTGGGACGGTAATCACTGAATCTACTCAAGACTTTTAACTAATGCCTTAAAGGCACTGCATAGTCAATCCACACTTCTTGCTCTTCACGGAGCAGCGCAGAGCTGTTGTGAAGGAAGTTGTCAAGGAAGTGAGTTTGGGTTTATACAGGATCTCCCGCCCCCCGCCTACCGTCAACCAATCATGTCAATGCGGAGCTATACGGAACCCTCCACATTGGTACAGAATTTGTGAGGCGCACGGCGTTGCGGTACAGAGCTCAGTTTGGCCTCTGCATGCCTCCGGAGGCTCCGCAATTGCGTCACACCCTCCATAAAGAGCCTCCGAGCACATTTTTGGATCAAGCATAAATTGGCTTTCACTGCAACCATGGTGACAAGAGGGAGAGAGAAGAGAGACTATCTCTATCTTTAGTCTCATTATAAGAGGTACAGCTGGGATTGCTGTTGTTGTTGTTGTTGTTGTTGTTGGCGTACCTGACTGAAGGGTCATCTGGATGTATTGAATACATTTATGGATATGTTGAAACAGGATGGACTTTGACACTTGTAGTTTAGAGCGAAGCTCTCATATCTATATATGTATGCTGTAACACATCTTTATACAGGGTTGAAACAGAGATGTGCACCATGATTCTCTCAGGCTCATAGTCTAAGGAGTCTATGGTTTTATAGTTTTGGGCGTCAATCATAAAGTCCTATTGGTTGGTTGGTGGTGCTATGGGACATGTCTATGCTGCTATTGGTCCATTCGGCTGTCAATCTTTTGTGACATAACCTTGGGAACACCATGTAAAGTTTCAAATGAAGATTCTAATGTATTTTAATGTATAATAATAAATAAAATAAAATGTTTTAAACTAAATACTGTTTAGTTGAAATATGTTGCTACTTAAAGGTGCCATGCATAAGATTTCCACTGACTAGACCATTTCAACTCTTTTGTAAAGGATCTAGTTCAGATAAAGACTAACTATTTTGTAAAGAGGAGAGTGAGGTCCCTATAGATCCCGTGGTCCCTATAGATCCTGTGGTCCCTATAGATCCCGTGGTCCCTTTAGATCCCGTGGTCCCTTTAGATCCTGTGGTCCCTTTAGATCCTGTGGTCCCTTTAGATCCCGTGGTCCCTATAGATCCTGTGGTCCCTATAGATCCCGTGGTCCCTATAGATCCCGTGGTCCCTATAGATCATGTACTGTGTGTGTACGGTGCACCAGGCTGTAGGTCACAGGATCTAAAGCAATTCAGTCACTCTGAAGAGAGCAGCACCCACGTGTCACTCTAATCCTCTACCTGTGTGTGTGTGTGTGTGTGTGTGTGTGTGTGTGTGTGTGTGTGTGTGTGTGTGTGTGTGTGTGTGTCTTAAATTTGCCACAGAGGGATTGAGGTTACTTTACATCACAGCCCAATCTGAGCCTTAGCCTCACAGACACGAGGCAGAAACAGCCACTCAGTATAAGCATAATCCTATATTTGCTGTGGGTCACGTTTGTGATAAATATTATCTCGCTGGGAGACGGATCCCTACAGGAGATTTACATAAAGAAATGTTGATTAATGGCAGAAAACATGGATGCATTGCAGGAAGTTCTGAATATTCTGAAGTATGTTGTATGCCCCTTGACTGTTTAGGTAAACTTGCTTTGCAGAAATTGTTTAGACAACGGGCTGAAACAGCTACTCTATATCCGGAACTGTACCAACATGACCTCAGTACTGTGTCAGAATATTGGCTTTGTTCACAAATAACTCAAAATATCTAGAGGTGGATCACAGCTTTGATATGTTGGCGACCATTGGCTATAGGTCCTGATATTCTAACCATGTGGACACACCATGCTATGCAGCCATGTTGCAGGCTTCTGGTCAAGCCTGAAACAAGAGTGTCCAATAGCAGTTCATGGAAATGTCTGAACTTCAAAGCTCATGAATGGGTAAATGGAATGTTCAGAGGCAACAATATGGCGTACAGCTCCAAAGTTTCTATATGGTCGAGTTCCTTCCCTACTACGTTGCAGACGCATGCCAGATTACACAGCGCCTGGGTAGGTGTTTAACATAGCAGCTAACCACATCATATGACATAACAATCTGCCCGACTGCTTTCCAGTTGATGACGTGGCACACAACCAATGGTTGATGCAATGCAACGCCTACGCATCTAGTCGGGCAGGAACTCAACCCATGGCTTTGTTTCCAACTACAGGTGCCAAAGATTTTCTCAAGTTACGTTCTACTGCCCTCTGGTGCTGCCTTATTGTCATGGTTACCGTCTGCTGTTCTACAGCCCTATGTGGGGGCTTACTGCCTTATTGTCATGGTTACACTCTGCTGTTCTACAGCCCTATGTGGGGGCTTACCCTGCCTTATTGTCATGGTTACACTGCTGTTCTACAGCCCTATGTGGGGGCTTACCCTGCCTTATTGTCATGGTTACACTCTGCTGTTCTACAGCCCTATGTGGGGGCTTACTGCCTTATTGTCATGGTTACACTCTGCTGTTCTACAGCCCTATGTGGGGCTTACCCTGCCTTATTGTCATGGTTACACTCTGCTGTTCTACAGCCCTATGTGGGGGCTTACTGCCTTATTGTCATGGTTACACTCTGCTGTTCTACAGCCCTATGTGGGGGCTTACCCTGCCTTATTGTCATGGTTACACTCTGCTGTTCTACAGCCCTATGTGGGGGCTTACCCTGCCTTATTGTCATGGTTACACTCTGCTGTTCTACAGCCCTATGTGGGGGCTTACCCTGCCTTATTGTCATGGTTACACTCTGCTGTTCTACAGCCCTGTGTGGGGGCTTACCCTGCCTTATTGTCATGGTTACACTCTGCTGTTCTACAGCCCTATGTGGGGGCTTACCCTGCCTTATTGTCATGGTTACAGTCTGCTGTTCTACAGCCCTATGTGGGGCTTACCCTGCCTTATTGTCATGGTTACACTCTGCTGTTCTACAGCCCTATGTGGGGGCTTACCCTGCCTTATTGTCATGGTTACACTCTGCTGTTCTACAGCCCTATGTGGGGGCTTACTGCCTTATTGTCATGGTTACACTCTGCTGTTCTACAGCCCTATGTGGGGGCTTACCCTGCCTTATTGTCATGGTTACACTCTGCTGTTCTACAGCCCTGTGTGGGGGCTTACCCTGCCTTATTGTCATGGTTACACTCTGCTGTTCTACAGCCCTATGTGGGGGCTTACCCTGCCTTATTGTCATGGTTACACTCTGCTGTTCTACAGCCCTATGTGGGGGCTTACCCTGCCTTATTGTCATGGTTACACTCTGCTGTTCTACAGCCCTATGTGGGGGCTTACCCTGCCTTATTGTCATGGTTACACTCTGCTGTTCTACAGCCCTATGTGGGGGCTTACCCTGCCTTATTGTCATGGTTACAGTCTGCTGTTCTACAGCCCTATGTGGGGGCTTACCCTGCCTTATTGTCATGGTTACACTCTGCTGTTCTACAGCCATATGTGGGGGCTTACCCTGCCTTATTGTCATGGTTACAGTCTGCTGTTCTACAGCCCTATGTGGAGGCTTACCCTGCCTTATTGTCATGGTTACAGTCTGCTGTTCTACAGCCCTATGTGGGGGCTTACCCTGCCTTATTGTCATGGTTACACTCTGCTGTTCTACAGCCCTGTGTGGGGGCTTACCCTGCCTTATTGTCATGGTTACACTCTGCCGTTCTACAGCCCTATGTGGGGGCTTACCCTGCCTTATTGTCATGGTTACACTCTGCTGTTCTACAGCCCTATGTGGGGGCTTACCCTGCCTTATTGTCATGGTTACAGTCTGCTGTTCTACAGCCCTATGTGGGGGCTTACCCTGCCTTATTGTCATGGTTACACTCTGCTGTTCTACAGCCCTATGTGGGGGCTTACCCTGCCTTATTGTCATGGTTACACTCTGCTGTTCTACAGCCCTATGTGGGGGCTTACCCTGCCTTATTGTCATGGTTACAGTCTGCTGTTCTACTGCCCTATGTGGGGGGCTTACCCTGCCTTATTGTCATGGTTACAGTCTGCTGTTCTACAGCCCTATGTGGGGGCTTACCCTGCCTTATTGTCATGGTTACACTCTGCTGTTCTACAGCCCTATGTGGGGGCTTACCCTGCCTTATTGTCATGGTTACACTCTGCTGTTCTACAGCCCTATGTGGGGGCTTACCCTGCCTTATTGTCATGGTTACACTGCTGTTCTACAGCCCTATGTGGGGGCTTACCCTGCCTTATTGTCATGGTTACACTCTGCTGTTCTACAGCCCTATGTGGGGGCTTACCCTGCCTTATTGTAATGGTTACACTCTGCTGTTCTACAGCCCTATGTGGGGGCTTACTGCCTTATTGTCATGGTTACAGTCTGCTGTTCTACAGCCCTATGTGGGGGCTTACCCTGCCTTATTGTCATGGTTACACTCTGCTGTTCTACAGCCCTATGTGGGGGCTTACCCTGCCTTATTGTCATGGTTACACTCTGCTGTTCTACAGCCCTGTGTGGGGGCTTACCCTGCCTTATTGTCATGGTTACACTCTGCTGTTCTACAGCCCTATGTGGGGGCTTACCCTGCCTTATTGTCATGGTTACACTCTGCTGTTCTACAGCCCTATGTGGGGGCTTACTGCCTTATTGTCATGGTTACACTCTGCTGTTCTACAGCCCTATGTGGGGGGCTTACCCTGCCTTATTGTCATGGTTACACTCTGCTGTTCTACAGCCCTATGTGGGGGGCTTACTGCCTTATTGTCATGGTTACACTCTGCTGTTCTACAGCCCTATGTGGGGGCTTACCCTGCCTTATTGTCATGGTTACACTCTGCTGTTCTACAGCCCTATGTGGGGGCTTACCCTGCCTTATTGTCATGGTTACACTCTGCTGTTCTACAGCCCTATGTGGGGGCTTACCCTGCCTTATTGTCATGGTTACACTCTGCTGTTCTACAGCCCTATGTGGAGGCTTACCCTGCCTTATTGTCATGGTTACAGTCTGCTGTTCTACAGCCCTATGTGGGGGCTTACCCTGCCTTATTGTCATGGTTACACTCTGCTGTTCTACAGCCCTGTGTGGGGGCTTACCCTGACTTATTGTCATGGTTACACTCTGCCGTTCTACAGCCCTATGTGGGGGCTTACCCTGACTTATTGTCATGGTTACACTCTGCTGTTCTACAGCCCTATGTGGGGGCTTACCCTGCCTTATTGTCATGGTTACACTCTGCTGTTCTACAGCCCTATGTGGGGGCTTACCCTGCCTTATTGTAATGGTTACACTCTGCTGTTCTACAGCCCTATGTGGGGGCTTACTGCCTTATTGTCATGGTTACACTCTGCTGTTCTACAGCCCTATGTGGGGGCTTACCCTGCCTTATTGTCATGGTTACACTCTGCTGTTCTACAACCCTATGTGGGGGCTTACCCTGCCTTATTGTCATGGTTACAGTCTGCTGTTCTACAGCCCTATGTGGGGGCTTACCCTGCCTTATTGTCATGGTTACACTCTGCTGTTCTACAGCCCTATGTGGGGGCTTACCCTGCCTTATTGTCATGGTTACACTCTGCTGTTCTACAGCCCTGTGTGGGGGCTTACCCTGCCTTATTGTCATGGTTACACTCTGCTGTTCTACAGCCCTATGTGGGGGCTTACCCTGCCTTATTGTCATGGCTACACTCTGCTGTTCTACAGCCCTATGTGGGGGCTTACTGCCTTATTGTCATGGTTACACTCTGCTGTTCTACAGCCCTATGTTGGGGCTTACCCTGCCTTATTGTCATGGTTACACTCTGCTGTTCTACAGCCCTATGTGGGGGCTTACTGCCTTATTGTCATGGTTACACTCTGCTGTTCTACAGCCCTATGTGGGGGCTTACCCTGCCTTATTGTCATGGTTACACTCTGCTGTTCTACAGCCCTATGTGGGGGCTTACCCTGCCTTATTGTCATGGTTACACTCTGCTGTTCTACAGCCCTGTGTGGGGGCTTACCCTGACTTATTGTCATGGTTACACTCTGCCGTTCTACAGCCCTATGTGGGGGCTTACCCTGCCTTATTGTCATGGTTACACTCTGCTGTTCTACAGCCCTATGTGGGGGCTTACCCTGCCTTATTGTCATGGTTACAGTCTGCTGTTCTACAGCCCTATGTGGGGGCTTACCCTGCCTTATTGTCATGGTTACACTCTGCTGTTCTACAGCCCTATGTGGGGGCTTACCCTGCCTTATTGTCATGGTTACACTCTGCTGTTCTACAGCCCTATGTGGGGGCTTACCCTGCCTTATTGTCATGGTTACACTCTGCTGTTCTACTGCCCTATGTGGGGGCTTACCCTGCCTTATTGTCATGGTTACAGTCTGCTGTTCTACAGCCCTATGTGGGGGCTTACCCTGCCTTATTGTCATGGTTACACTCTGCTGTTCTACAGCCCTATGTGGGGGCTTACCCTGCCTTATTGTCATGGTTACACTCTGCTGTTCTACAGCCCTATGTGGGGGCTTACCCTGCCTTATTGTCATGGTTACACTGCTGTTCTACAGCCCTATGTGGGGGGCTTACCCTGCCTTATTGTCATGGTTACACTCTGCTGTTCTACAGCCCTATGTGGGGGCTTACCCTGCCTTATTGTAATGGTTACACTCTGCTGTTCTACAGCCCTATGTGGGGGCTTACTGCCTTATTGTCATGGTTACACTCTGCTGTTCTACAGCCCTATGTGGGGGCTTACCCTGCCTTATTGTCATGGTTACACTCTGCTGTTCTACAACCCTATGTGGGGGCTTACCCTGCCTTATTGTCATGGTTACAGTCTGCTGTTCTACAGCCCTATGTGGGGGCTTACCCTGCCTTATTGTCATGGTTACACTCTGCTGTTCTACAGCCCTATGTGGGGGGCTTACCCTGCCTTATTGTCATGGTTACACTCTGCTGTTCTACAGCCCTGTGTGGGGGCTTACCCTGCCTTATTGTCATGGTTACACTCTGCTGTTCTACAGCCCTATGTGGGGGCTTACCCTGCCTTATTGTCATGGTTACACTCTGCTGTTCTACAGCCCTATGTGGGGGCTTACCCTGCCTTATTGTCATGGTTACACTCTGCTGTTCTACAGCCCTATGTGGGGGCTTACTGCCTTATTGTCATGGTTACACTCTGCTGTTCTACAGCCCTATGTGGGGGCTTACCCTGCCTTATTGTCATGGTTACACTCTGCTGTTCTACAGCCCTATGTGGGGGCTTACTGCCTTATTGTCATGGTTACACTCTGCTGTTCTACAGCCCTATGTGGGGGCTTACCCTGCCTTATTGTCATGGTTACACTCTGCTGTTCTACAGCCCTATGTGGGGGCTTACCCTGCCTTATTGTCATGGTTACACTCTGCTGTTCTACAGCCCTATGTGGGGGCTTACCCTGCCTTATTGTCATGGTTACACTCTGCTGTTCTACAGCCCTATGTGGGGGCTTACCCTGCCTTATTGTCATGGTTACACTCTGCTGTTCTACAGCCCTATGTGGGGGCTTACCCTGCCTTATTGTCATGGTTACACTCTGCTGTTCTACAGCCCTATGTGGGGGCTTACCCTGCCTTATTGTCATGGTTACACTCTGCTGTTCTACAGCCCTATGTGGGGGCTTACTGCCTTATTGTCATGGTTACACTCTGCTGTTCTACAGCCCTATGTGGGAGCTTACCCTGCCTTATTGTCATGGTTACACTCTGCTGTTCTACAGCCCTATGTGGGGGCTTACCCTGCCTTATTGTCATGGTTACACTCTGCTGTTCTACAGCCCTATGTGGGGGGCTTACCCTGCCTTATTGTCATGGTTACACTCTGCTGTTCTACAGCCCTATGTGGGGGGCTTACCCTGCCTTATTGTCATGGTTACACTCTGCTGTTCTACAGCCCTATGTGGGTGCTTACTGCCTTATTGTCATGGTTACACTCTGCTGTTCTACAGCCCTATGTGGGGGGCTTACCCTGCCTTATTGTCATGGTTACACTCTGCTGTTCTACAGCCCTATGTGGGGGCTTACCCTGCCTTATTGTCATGGTTACAGTCTGCTGTTCTACAGCCCTATGTGGGGGCTTACCCTGCCTTATTGTCATGGTTACACTCTGCTGTTCTACAGCCCTATGTGGGGGCTTACCCTGCCTTATTGTCATGGTTACAGTCTGCTGTTCTACAGCCCTATGTGGGGGCTTACCCTGCCTTATTGTCATGGTTACAGTCTGCTGTTCTACAGCCCTATGTGGGGGCTTACCCTGCCTTATTGTCATGGTTACACTCTGCTGTTCTACAGCCCTATGTGGGGGCTTACCCTGCCTTATTGTCATGGTTACAGTCTGCTGTTCTACAGCCCTATGTGGGGGCTTACCCTGCCTTATTGTCATGGTTACAGTCTGCTGTTCTACAGCCCTATGTGGGGGCTTACTGCCTTATTGTCATGGTTACACTCTGCTGTTCTACAGCCCTATGTGGGGCTTACCCTGCCTTATTGTCATGGTTACAGTCTGCTGTTCTACAGCCCTATGTGGGGGGCTTACCCTGCCTTATTGTCATGGTTACACTCTGCTGTTCTACAGCCCTATGTGGGGGCTTACCCTGCCTTATTGTCATGGTTACAGTCTGCTGTTCTACAGCCCTATGTGGGGGCTTACCCTGCCTTATTGTCATGGTTACACTCTGCTGTTCTACAGCCCTATGTGGGGGCTTACCCTGCCTTATTGTCATGGTTACACTCTGCTGTTCTACAGCCCTATGTGGGGCTTACCCTGCCTTATTGTCATGGTTACACTCTGCTGTTCTACAGCCCTATGTAGGGGCTTACCCTGCCTTATTGTCATGGTTACACTCTGCTGTTCTACAGCCCTATGTAGGGGCTTACCCTGCCTTATTGTCATGGTTACACTCTGCTGTTCTACAGCCCTATGTGGGGGCTTACCCTGCCTTATTGTCATGGTTACAGTCTGCTGTTCTACAGCCCTGTGTGGGGGCTTACCCTGCCTTATTGTCATGGTTACACTCTGCTGTTCTACAGCCCTGTGTGGGGGCTTACCCTGCCTTATTGTCATGGTTACACTCTGCTGTTCTACAGCCCTGTGTGGGGGCTTACCCTGCCTGTGGAAAGGCTGTTCAGAATTAGATACTACATGCTAAATACTTGCATAATGCAGTATGGACTTCACACTATACTTATAGTGATCATACCATGTAGTGTTAGTCAACTCTTTATTGATGGAAGATAAATGATTAAGGTTACATCCAACAGATTCCTATAGAGGGTACAAATTGATCCTATCAAAGTATATTATTAAAGTATAGTTAATTAAATTATAATAATATATTATCCTTATTATTATTCTTATTAAAGTACAGTGGTTTACAACTATAGGAAGTCAATGGTTTGTGGAGGTCTGGTATCCTGGTGATGATGTCAGACAAGCCTCTACAGCATCACGCACCACTGGGTGGGACTCCAGACGAGACTCCGCCTCAGAGAGAGAGCAGCCAATCAGCAGACAGACCAGTGCCAGCGGGACCACCTAGAGAGAGAGAGAGAGAGAGAGAGAGAGAGAGAGAGAGAGAGAGAGAGAGAGAGAGAGAGAGAGAGAGAGGAGAGAGAGAGAGGAGAGAAGAGAGAGAGAGAGAGAGAGAGAGAGAGAGAGAGAGAGAGAGAGAGAGAGAGAGAGAGAGAGAGAGAGAGAGAGAGAGAGAGAGAGAGAGAGAGAGAGAGAGAGAGAGAGAGAGAGAGAGAGAGAGAGAGAGAGAGAGAGAGAGAGAGAGAGAGAGAGAGAGAGAGAGAGAGAGAGAGAGAGAGAGAGAGAGAGTTCCTCTGGTGTCCACAGACAGTCTCACCTCCTGGTCTTCTGATGTCTAACACTGTCTCTGACTCAAATGCTCTGTTTGGTGAGATGTAATTCTATAATCGTGCTGTGAGGGGGACTGTGCCTAAGTCTGAAGGACTGTGCCAAAGTTTCTCAGAAGCTAATCCCCTTTCATGTGTTTGATACCATTACACTCACTCCATTCCATCCATTATTATGAGCTGTCCTCTCCTCAGCAGCCTCCACTGAAGCATACTATATACTATAGGGGTCATTTCCAGTACCATTATTTACAATGTGCAGGGATACTGACGTGATGGAGGTAGATATGTATAGGGGTCAGATGACTAGGCATCAGGATATATGATAAACAGAGTAGCAGCAGCGTATATGATGATTGTATGTGAGTAGGTGTGTGTAGAGTCAGTATAAATGTATGTGCATATTATGTGTGAGTGATCAGATGATGGAGTGAGTGTTTGTGTGTGTGTGTGTGTGTGTTGAAGTATCAGTGTGTGAGTGTGTAAAGCCCTGTGAGACAAAAATAAGAATAAAATACAAAGGTCAACTCAGATAGCTATTTAGTTAGCTATTTAGTTAGCTATTTACTATTTAGTTAGCTATTTAGTTAGCTATTTAGTTAGCTATTTACTATTTAGTTAGCTATTTAGTTAGCTATTTAGTTAGCTATTTACTATTTAGTTAGCTATTTAGTTAGCTATTTAGTTAGCTATTTAGTTAGCTATTTAGCAGTCTTATGGCATGGGGATAGTAGCTGTTCAGGAGCCTGTTGGTGTCAGACTTGATGCTCCGGTACCGCTTGCCGTGCGGCGGCAGAGAGAACGGTCTATGGCTTGGGTGGCTGGAGTCTTTAACAATTTTCTGGCCCTACCTTTCACACCTCCTGATATAGAGGTCCTGGATGGCAGGGAGCTCGGCCCCAGTGATGTACTGGGCTGTCCGCACCACCCTCTGTAGCGGCATACGATCGAGGGTGGTGCCATTGCCATACCACGCAGTGATGCAGCCAGTCAAGATGCTCTCGAATGGTGCAGCTGCAGAACTTTTTGAGGATTTGAGGGCCCATGCCAAACCTTTTCAACCTCCTGAGGGGGAAGAGGTGCTGTCGCTCCTTCTTCACGACTGTGAACTGGAAGATCTCGACCCCGTTGATGTGGACAGGGGCATGCTCGCCCCCCCCCCCTTTCCTGTAGTCTATGATCTGCTCCTTGATCTTATTGACATTGAGGGAGAGGTTGTTGTTCCAGCCCCACACTGCCGGGTCACTGACCTCCCTATCGTCTGTCTCATTGTCGCCGGTGATCAGGCCCACTACCGGTGTGTTGTCAGCAAACTTGATGATGGTGTTTCCTGGGTGAACAGGGAGTACAGGAGGACACTAAGCACACACCGGTAGTTTGACCAACATGTTGAGGGTCAGCGTGGCGGAGGCGATGTTGCCTACCCTCACCATCTTTGGGGCGGCCCGTCAGGAAGTCCAGGATGCAGTTGCAGAGGGAGGTGTTCAGTCCCAGGTTACTAAGCTTGGTGATGAGCTTGGAGGGGACAATGGTGTTGACCGCTGAGTTGTAGTCAATGAACAGCGTTCTCACATAGGCATTCCTCTTATCTAGGTGGGTGAGGGCAGTGGGGAGTGCAACTTGAGATTGTGTCGTCTATGGATCTGTTGGGGCGGTATGCAAATTGGAGTTGGTCTAGGGTGTCTGGAATGATGGAGTTGATGCATGCCATAACCAGCCTCTCAAAGCACTTCATGATAACAGAAGTGAGTGCTACAGGGCGGTAGTCAATGTGGCATGAAGCCCTTAGAGTTCTTAGGAACAGGAATGATGGTGGTCATCTTAAAACATTTGCCGATTACTGAATGGGACAAGGAGAGGTTGAAAATTACCATGAATTTACCTGCCAGCTGTTCTGCGCATGATCTGAGAACGCGCCCTGCAAATAGGGCTCCGCGGCCTTGTGGGTATTAACCCGATTTAAAGCCTTTACTCACGTCGGCCTCGGAGAGCGAGATCACCCAATCCTCTGGGTCGGTGGCGGCCCTCGCACCCGGCACAATGTTATTACTGTCAAAGCGTGCATTAAAATGCATTGAGTTGGTCTGGTAGAGATTTATTGTTGGGCAGATCACGGCTTGGGGTCTTCTTTTGTGATCCGTAAGGGACTGTCGCCCAACTGCCACATGCTGCGGGCGTCGTGAGTGTGTGTGTGTGTGTGTGTGTTTACCTTGTTCCTGTGGCTGGCGGTGAGGGTGTGTGTGTGTGTGTGTGTGTGTGTGTGTGTGTGTGTGTGTGTGTGTGTGTGTGTGTGTTTACCCTGTTCCTGTGGCTGGCGGTGAGGTGTGTGTGTGTGTGTGTGTGTGTGTGTGTGTGTGTGTGTGTGTGTGTGTGTGTGTGTGTGTGTGTGTGTGTGTGTGTGTGTGTGTGTGTGTTTACCTTGTTCCTGTGGCTGGCGGTGAGGGGGTGTGTGTGTGTGTGTGTGTGTGTGTGTGTGTGTGTGTGTGTGTGTGTGTGTGTTTACCCTGTTCCTGTGGCTGGCGGTGAGGGTGTGTGTGTGTGTGTGTGTGTGTGTGTGTGTTTACCTTGTTCCTGTGGCTGGCAGTGAGGGTGTGTGTGTGTGTGTGTGTGTGTGTGTGTGTGTGTGTGTGTGTGTGTGTGTGTGTGTGTGTGTGTGTGTGTGTTTACCTTGTTCCTGTGGCTGGCGGTGAGGGTGTGTGTGGTGACCCCGGCTGAGGTGATGACCTCTGGTAGTTGTTCCACGTTATAGATGGCCTTCAGTAGAGCCTCCTCACACTTGGTCAGGGAGACACCTGACAACTTCTACCGAGAGAGAGATGGTTACTGTGTGTTTGTGTGTGTGTGTGTGTGTGTGTGTGTGTGTGTGTGTGTGTGTGTGTGTGTGTGTGTGTGTGTGTGTGTGTGTGTGTGTGTGTGTGTGTGTGTGTGTGTGTGTGTGTACCTGCAGTATGTGTGTGTGTACCAGCAACATGTGTTTGTTTGTGTGTGTGTGTGTATACCTGTAGTGTGTGTGTGTGTGTGTGTGTGTATACCTGTAGTGTGTGTGTGTGTGTGTGTACCTGCAGTATGTGTATAGCCCTGTGATACAGTTTGCTGTTGGTGACCTGTAGGTCTACCATGTGGTTCCTGTAGATCTTTCCCTTTAAGATGTGACTTCCTGTACTCACAGCATTCAGCACCAACTTACTGGACAGCTCCCACTGTGTGAGAGAGCGAGAGAGAGAGTGAGGGGAGAGAGAGAGAGTGGGGGGAGAGAGAGAGGAGAGAGGGGGAGAGAGAGAGAGCGGGGGAGAGAGAGTGAGAGAGAGAGAGAGAGAGAGAGAGACAGAGAGAGACCGAGAGAGACAGAGAGAGAGAGAGAGACAGAGAGAGAGAGAGACAGAGAGAGACAGAGAGAGAGAGACACAGAGAGAGATACAGAGAGAGATACAGAGAGAGAGACAGAGAGAGAGAGAGAGAGAGACTGTATATACAGTCATGGCCAAAATTGTTGGCACCCCTGAAATTTTTCCAGAAAATGAAGTATTTCTCACAGAAAAGTATTGAAATTACACATGTTTTGCTATGCACATGTTTATTTCCTTTGTGTGTATTGGAATAACACAAAAAAAAACAGGAAAAAAGCAAATTTGACATAATTTCACACAAAACTAAAAAAATGGGCCGGACAAAGTTATTGGCACCCTTTCAAAATTGTGGATAAATAAGTTTGTTCCAAGCATGTGATGCTCCTTTAAACTCACCTGGGGCAAGTAACAGGTGTGGGCAATCTAAAAATCACACCTGAAAGCAGATAAAAAGGAGAGAAGTTGACTCAGTCTTTGCATTGTGTTTCTGTGTGTGCCACACTAAGCATGGAGAACAGAAAGAGGAAAAGAGAACTGTCTGAGGACTTGAGAACCAAAATTGTGGAAAAATATCAACAATCTCAAGGTTACAAGTCCATCTCCAGAGATCTAGATGTTCCTTTGTCCACAGTGCGCAACATGATCAAGAAGTTTGCAACCCATGGCACTGTAGCTAATCTCCCTGGACGTGGACGGAAGAGAAAAATTGATGAAAGGTTGCAACGCAGGATAGTCCGGATGGTGGATAAGCAGCCCCAAACAAGTTCCAAAGAAATTCAAGCTGTCCTGCAGGCTCAGGGTGCATCAGTGTCAGCGCGAACTATACGTCGAAATTTGAATGAAATGAAACGCTTATGGCAGGAGACCCAGGAGGACCCCACTGCTGACACAGAGACATAAAAAAGCAAGACTACAGTTTGCCAAAATGTACATGAGTAAGCCAAATTCCTTCTGGGAGAACGTCTTATGGACAGATGAGACCAAGATAGAGCTTTTTGGTAAAGCACATCGTTCTACTGTTTACCGAAAATGTAATGAAGCCTTCAAAGAAAAGAACACAGTACCTACAGTCAAATATGGTGGAGGTTCAAAGATGTTTTGGGGTTGTTTTGCTGCCTCTGGCACTGGGTGCCTTGACTGTGTGCAAGGCATCATGAAATCTGAGGATTACCAAAGGATTTTGGGTCGCAATGTAGGGCCCAGTGTCAGAAAGCTGGGTTTGCGTCCGAGATCATGGGTCTTCCAGCAGGACAATGACCCCAAACATACTTCAAAAAGCACCCAGAAATGGATGGCAACAAAGCGCTGGAGAGTTCTGAAGTGGCCAGCAATGAGTCCAGATCTTAATCCCATTGAACACCTGTGGAGAGATCTTAAAATTGCTGTTGGGAAAAGGCACCCATCCAATATGAGAGACCTGGAGCAGTTTGCAAAAGAAGAGTGGTCCAAAATTCCGGGTGAGAGGTGTAAGAAGCTTATTGATGGTTATAGGAAGCGACTGATTTCAGTTATTTTTTCCAAAGGGTGTGCAACTAAATATTAAGTTAAGGGTGCCAATCATTTTGTCCGGCCCATTTTTTGAGTTTTGTGTGAAATTATGTCAAATTTGCTTTTTTCCTGTTTTTTTTGTGTTATTCCAATACACACAAAGGAAATAAACATGTGCATAGCAAAACATGTGTAATTTCAATACTTTTCTGTGAGAAATACTTCATTTTCTGGAAACATTTCAGGGGTGCCAACAATTTTGGCCATGACTGTATATATATATATATATATATATATATATATATGAGATGAGTTGAGGGGTTGAGAATGAGCAGATGAAAGGACCATTCCAGAGCTACAGCCAGAGCTACATCCAGAGCTACATCCAGAGCTACATCCAGAGCTACATACAGAGCTACATCCAGAGCTACATACAGAGCTACATACAGAGCTACATCCAGAGCTACATCCAGAGCTACATCCAGAGCTACATACAGAGCTACATACAGAGCTACATCCAGAGCTACATCCAGAGCTACATACAGAGCTACATCCAGAACTACATACAGAACTACATACAGAGCTACATACAGAGCTACATCCAGAGCTACATCCAGAGCTACATCCATAGCTACATACAGGGCTACATCCAGAGCTACATCCAGAGCTACATCCAGAGCTACATACAGAGCTACATACAGAGCTACATACAGAGCTACATCCAGAGCTACATCCAGAGCTACATCCAGAGCTACATACAGAGCTACATACAGAGCTACAGAGCTACATACAGAGCTACATACAGAGCTACATATAGAGCTACATCCAGAGCTACATATAGAGCTACGTACAGAGCTACATACAGGGCTACATACAGGGCTACATCCAGAGCTACATACAGAGCTACATACAGAGCTACATACAGAGCTGTATCAAACTGACAGAAGTCATGTGTTGTACCATGTGGAGAAGGCCGTCAACAGTAGAAGAAGAGGGCCAGGTCATGTTGAGGACAGATGAACACAGGAGACCAATGCTGTCCTGAAAACACACAACACAGTTAACACACACACACACACACACACACACAGGCACTCACGCAGCAAAACAAACACACGCATGTACGTATGCACACACACACACACACTGATTGACGTACAACAGCAGTGTCTCCCTCTAGTCCGTGATAGAGAGTGTGGAGGTTGGAGGTCTTCTCTCTGACTCTGTGGGCCATCTTCTCTACATCACTGATGTTATCTAAAGAAGAACAGATGACATCGTCTGGGACAGAGACAAAGGCTGGAATTCAATCCGAGCGCGGGTTATAGGAATTGCGGCGTTTAAAAGCAATTTCCGATGTATGCAGCGTTTACCGCGAGTGGGATCTCCGAGAATGCAGGTAAATTGCCTTTAAAGGGAAGACTGCAGAATTAGGTTGTTGTTAAACATTCTGATTGGTTTCATACTTCTAACTAAAAGTCCCAATACGACATATCACATTACATTTGTGTTTTGGGTAAAATTGATATTTTATCAGAAGTCATGTCGGAAAAGCGTTCGGAAAAGTTACGTCAATAGAAGAACTCAGGAGTGACGCCACTGTCCACATAAGACGGTGAAGACCACAACAGACCGAGTCCTCATTGTTTTAGAAAAAAATCATTTTTTTGCACTCTGAATAAAGCCAAATGACCATCTGACTATATCCTGTTTCTTTACTCTGTATCAGCTAAAACATTTTTTAGCACTTATACAGAGTGCAGGCTGTTAGCATAGCCCCTTTAGGCTGTTAGCATAGCCCCTTTAGGCTCTTAGCATAGCCCCTTTAGGCTCTTAGCATAGCCCCTTTAGGCTCTTAGCATAGCCCCTTTAGGCTCTTAGCATAGCCCCTTTAGGCTCTTAGCATAGCCCCTTTAGGCTCTTAGCATAGCCCCTTTAGGCTCTTAGCATAGCCCCTAACCACTAGTAGCCTTGAAGCACATCACTTATTAGCAGTTCAGCACCTCAGCATTTCTCGTACTGTTACACAAAATCAAGATAAACCTTTACCATCATAGTATACATTGAACATCTATAACCAAACTGGCTAAAACTCTGTTGTTGGCTGATGCTAGCTATAGCTAGCCACATGCTAACCTGAATGCCAACGTTACTAATGTTACTAGCAGCAGTAACAGTAAATCCAGGTATAACGGTAACCTGAGTGCTAACGTTACTAACGTTACTAGCAGCAGTAGCAATACATCCAGGTATAATGGCTAACACAAACAACTACTTCAAGGTCTCAGAGCGAGTGACGTCACCGATTGAAATGCTATTAGCGCGCACCGCTAACTAGCTACACACCGCTAACTAGCTTGAGAACAAGTTCTCATTTACAACTGCGATCTGGCCAAGATAAAGCAAAGCAGTGCGATAAAAACAACAACACAGAGTTACATATGGGGTAAACAAAACATAAAGTCAAAAATACAACAGAAAAGATATACAGTGGGGAGAACAAGTATTTGATACACTGCCGATTTTGCAGGTTTTCCTACTTACAAAGCATGTAGAGGTCTGTAATTTTCATCATAGGTACACTTCAACTGTGAGAGACGGAATCTAAAACAAAAATCCTGAAAATCACATTGTATGATTTTTAAGTAATTAATTTGCATTTTATTGCATGACATAAGTATTTGATCACCTACCAACCAGTAAGAATTCCGGCTCTCACAGACCTGTTAGTTTTTCTTTAAGAAGCCCTCCTGTTCTCCACTCATTACCTGTATTAACTGCACCTGTTTGAACTCGTTACCTGTATATAAGACACCTGTCCACACACTCAATCAAACAAACTCCAACCTCTCCACAATGGCCAAGACAAGAGAGCTGTGTAAGGACATCAGGGATAAAATTGTAGACCTTCTCAAGGCTTGGATGGGCTACAGGACAATAGGCAAGCAGCTGGTGAGAAGGCAACAACTGTTGGCGCAATTATTAGAAAATTGAAGAAGTTCAAGATGACAGTCAATCACCCTCGGTCTGGGGCTCCATGCAAGATCTCACCTCGTGGGGCATCAATGATCATGAGGAAGGTGAGGGATAAGCCCAGAACTACACGGCAGGACCTGGTCAATGACCTGAAGAGAGCTGGGACCACAGTCTCAAAGAAAACCATTAGTAACACACTACGCCGTCATGGATTAAAATCCTGCAGCGCACGCAAGGTCCCCCTGCTCAAGCCAGCGCATGTTCAGGCCCGTCTGAAGTTTGCCAATGACCATCTGGATGATCCAGAGGAGGAATGGGAGAAGGCCATGTGGTCTGATGAGCCAGAAATAGAGCTTTTTGGTCTGAACTCCACTCGTCGTGTTTGGAGGAAGAAGAAGGATGAGTACAACCCCAAGAACACCATCCCAACCGTGAAGCATTGAGGTGGAAACATCATTCTTTGGGGATGCTTTTCTGCAAAGGGGACAGGACGACTGCACCGTATTGAGGGGAGGATGGATGGGGCCATGTATCGCGAGATCTTGGCCAACAACCTCCTTCCCTCAGTAAGAGCATTGAAGATGGGCCGTGGCTGGGTCTTCCAGCATGACAACGACCCGAAACACACAGCCAGGGCAACTAAGGAGTGGCTCTGTAAGAAGCATCTCAAGGTCCTGGAGTGGCCTAGCCAGTCTCCAGACCTGAACCCAATAGAAAATCTTTGGAGGGAGCTGAAAGTCCGTATTGCCCAGCGACAGCCCCGAAACCTGAAGGATCTGGAGAAGGTTTGTATGGAGGAGTGGGCCAAAATCCCTGCTGCAGTGTGTGCAAACCTGGTCAAGATCTACAGGAAACATATGATCTCTGTAATTGCAAACAATGGTTTCTGTTCCAAATATGAAGTTCTGCTTTTTTGATGTATCAAATACTTATGTCTTGCAATAAAATGCAAATTAATTACTTAAAAATCATACAATGTGATTTTCAGGATTTTTGTTTTAGATTCCGTCTCTCACAGTTGAAGTGTACCTATGATAAAAAAAATTACAGACCTCTACATGCTTTGTAAGTAGGAAAACCTGCAAAATCGGCAGTGTATCAAATACTTGTTCTCAAATACTTGTATACAGTGTGTGCGAATGTAGTAAGTTATGGAGGTAAGGCATAGTGCAAAATAGTTACCATTTTGTATTAACACTGGAATGATAGATGTGCAAAAGCTGATGTGCAAATAGAGATACTGGGGTGCAAATTAGCAAAATAAATAACAATAAGGGGATGAGGTAGTTGGGTGGGCTAATTTCAGAATGGCTGTGTACAGGTGCAGTGATCGGTAAGCTGCTCTGACAACTGACGCTTAATGTTAGTGAGGGAGATAAGAGTCTCCAGCTTCAGAGATTTTTGCAGTTCGTTCCAGTCATTGGCAGCAGAGAACTGGAAGGAATGGCGGCCAAAGGAGGTGTTGGCTTTGGGGATGACCAGTGAGATATACCTGCTGGAGCGCAGACTACGGGTGGGTGTTGCTATGGTGACCAGTGAGCTAAGATAAGACAGGGATTTGCCTAGCAGTGATTTATAGATGACCTGGAGCCAGTGGGTTTGGCGATGAATATGTAGTGAGAGCCAGCCAACAAGAGCGTACAGGTCACAATGGTGGGTAGTATATGGGGCTTTGGTGACAAAATAGATGGCACTGTGATAGACTACATCCAATTTGCTGAGTAGAGTGTTGGAGGCTATTTTGTAAATGACATCGCCGAAGTCAAGGATCGGAAGGATAGTCAGTTTTACGAGGGCATGTTTGGCAGCATGAGTGAAGGAGGCTTTGTTATGAAATAGGAAGCCGATTCTAGATCTAACTTTTGATTGGAGATGCTTAATGTGAGTCTGGAAGGAGAGTTTACAGTCTAACCAGACACTTAGGTATTTGAAGTTGTCCACATACTCTAGGTCATACCCACCGAGAGTAGTGATTCTAGTCGGGTGGGCGGGTGCAAGCAGCGTTCGGTTGAAGAGCATGTATTTAGTTTTACTAGTGTTTAAGAGCAGTTGGAGGCTACGGAAAGAGTGTTGTATGGCGTTGAAGCTCGTTTGGAGGTTTGTTAACACAGCGTCCAATGAAGGGCCAGATGTATACAAAATGGTGTCGTCCGCATAGAGGTGGATCCGAGCGTCACCAGCAGCAAGAGTGACATCATTGATATACACAGAGAATAGAGTCGGCCCGAGAATTGAACCCTGTGGCACCCCCATAGAGACTGCCAGAGGTCCAGACAACAGGCCCTCCGATTTCACACATTGAACTCTATCTGAGAAGTAGTTGGTGAACCAGGCAAGGCAGTCATTTGAGAAACCAAGGCTATTTAGTCTGCCAATAAGAATGCGGTGGTTGACAGAGTCGAAAGCCTTGGCCAGGTCGATGAAGAAGGCTGCGCAGTACTGTCTTTTATTGATTGCGGTTATAATATCGTTTAGGACCTTGAGCGTGGCTGAGGTGCACCCATGACCAGCTCGGAAACCGGATTGCATAGCGGAGAAGGTACAGTGGGATTCGAAATGGTCGGTGATCTGTTTGTTAACTTGGCTTTCAAATAATGTCGAAAGGCAGGGCAGGATGGATATAGGTCTGTAACAGTTTGGATCTAGAGTGTCACCCCCTTTGAAGAGGGGGATGACCGCGGCGGGATCCGAGTGGGCCAGTTCATTTTGCATGGTCCGGTGCACTTACAGTGAGGGAAAAAAGTATTTGATCCCCTGATGATTTTGTACGTTTGCCCACTGACAAAGACATGATCAGTCTATAATTTTAATGGTACGTTTATTTGAACAGTGAGAGACAGAATAACAACCAAAAATCCAGAAAAACGCATGTCAAAAATGTTATAAATTGATTAGCATTTTAATGAGGGAAATAAGTATTTGACCCCCTCTCAATCAGAAAGATTTCTGGCTCCCAGGTGTCTTTTATACAGGTAATGAGCTGAGATTAGGAGCACACTCTTAAAGGGAGTGCTCCTAATCTCAGTTTGTTACCTTTTATAAAAGACACCTGTCCACAGAAGCAATCAATCAATCAGATTCCAAACTCTCCACCATGGCCAAGACCAAAGAGCTCTCCAAGGATGTCAGGGACAAGATTGTAGACCTACACAAGGCTGGAATGGGCTACAAGACCATCGCCAAGCAGCTTGGTGAGAAGGTGACAATAGCTGGTGCGATTATTCGCAAATGGAAGAAACACAAAAGAACTGTCAATCTCCCTCGGCCTGGGGCTCCATGCAAGATCTCACCTCGTGGAGTTGCAATGATCATGAGAACGGTGAGGAATCAGCCCAGAACTACACAGGATGATCTTGTCAATGATCTCAAGGCAGCTGGGACCATAGTCACCAAGAAAACAATTGGTAACACACTACGCCGTGAAGGACTGAAATCCTGCAGTGCCCGCAAGGTCCCCCTGCTCAAGAAAGCACATATACATGCCCGTCTGAAGTCTTCCAATGAACATCTGAATGATTCAGAGGAGAACTGGGTGAAAGTGTTGTGGTCAGAGCTCTTTGGCATCAACTCAACTCGCCATGTTTGGAGGAGGAGGAATGCTGCCTATGACCCCAAGAACACATCCCCACCGTCAAACATGGAGGTGGAAACATTATGCTTTGGGGGTGTTTTTATGCTAAGGGGACAGGACAACTTTATTGCATCAAAGGGACGATGGACGGGGCCATGTACCGTCAAATCTTGGGTGAGAACCTCCTTCCCTCAGCCAGGGCATTGAAAATGGGTCGTGGATGGGTATTCCAGCATGACAATGACTCAAAACACACGGCCAAGGCAACAAAGGAGTGGCTCAAGAAGAAGCACATTAAGGTCCTGGAGTGGCCTAGCCAGTCTCCAGACCTTAATCCCATAGAAAATCTGTGGAGGGAGCTGAAGGTTCGAGTTGCCAGACGTCAGCCTCAAAACCTTAATGACTTGGAGAAGATAAGCAAAGAGGAGTGGGACAAAATCCCTCCTGAGATGTGTGCAAACCTGGTGGCCAACTACAAGAAACGTCTGACCTCTGTGATTGCCAACAAGGGTTTTGCCACCAGTCATGTTTTGCAGAGGGGTCAAATACTTATTTCCCTCATTAAAATGCAAATCAATTTATAACATTTCTTACATGCGTTTTTCTGGATTTTTTTGTTGTTATTCTGTCTCTCACTACCATTAAAATTATAGACTGATCATTTCTTTGTCAGTGGGCAAACGTACAAAATCAGCAGGGGATCAAATACTTTTTTCTCTCACTGTAGATAGCTGTCTGTCTTAGTTTTTTATAATCTACTAGCAACATAACATTACAGTCTTTGACCACTTTAGTACCTACTTACCCGATTCGCCTCACTGAGGTACGATAACAACTGGACATTGCATCGAAGATGTCCACCTGTATTTTCAAGGTAATCTACTCACGTCTGCATGGTATCCACTAGATAACACAGCCACAAAGTCAAACTTGTCTATATACAGTACACTGAGTGTAGAAAACATTTGGAACACCTTCCTAATATTGAGTTCCACCCCCTTTTGCCCCTCAGAACAGCCTCAATTTGTCGGGGCATGGACTCTACAAGGTGTTGAAAGCGTTACACAGGGATGCTGGCCGATGTTGACTCTAACACTTCTCACAGTTGTGTCAAGTTGGCTGGATGTCCTTTGGGTGGTGGACCATTATTGATACACACAGGAAACTGTTGAGTGTGAAAAACCCAGCAGCGTTGCAGTTCTTGACACACTTAAACCGGTGCGCCTAGAACCAACTACCAAACCTCGTTCAAAGGCACTTAAATATTTTGTCTTGCCCATTCACCATCTGAATGGCACACATACACAATCCATGTCTCAAGGCTTAAAAAGCCTTCTTTAACCTGTCTCCTCCCCTTCATCTACAGTGATTGAAGTGGACTTAACAAGTGACATCAATAAGGGATCATAGCTTTCACCTGGATTCACCTGGTCAATCTATGTCATGGAAAGAGCATGTGTTCCTAATGTTTTATCCACTCAGTGTACGTAAACATTAATGATGATTTGTGGACAAAGGTGATGGCTAAGGTGTCTTATTGGGAATTGTCAAATCTGACTTCTCTATGTAACCATCTATGGAAATTGTATTTCTGGACCGGGTGTCAGTTAAACTGCAGTACCGAAGCAAAACTGTAGGAGCAGTCGAAACCGTGCTTCCAGATTGGAACCCTGGCCCGTTGATTGGCCTCCACCACCGAAGCCACCAGCAGGATGTTCCTTTCTTTACGTCAAAGCCACAATGTTGGTATGTCAGTTTTTGATAAATGTAATTCAAATTGTAAAAATAGAAGTGTCTAATTATACTTTTTTTAATAAAAACTTTTGACTGTTTAGAAGGAATACAATCAATCTACGTTGTTAGATTAGTGAAATATATATCGTGCAACCTTTCATTTAAACGACACAACGCATAGAACCAAACACTCTGTAGACACCGTTTATGCCCACGTGATGGAAGTAACCTTGTCTAAGACCCAAGGACATGGGTTACTGCCCAGGCTTTAGCTCAGTGGGCTCACCATGACATGTGTACAGCAGTAGGACGGTGTCTCTGTCACTCACAGTAGGCAGAACCAGACCCACAAAGTCCTCATGGGCTATACAGAACTGGGGACCCTGGAAACACACACACACACAGACACACATACATACATACACACACACACAGACACACACACACACTGTTAGAAAATCTGGTAATAAAATAAGCGTGTCAGCTCTCTCGCACTGTGTAAAATATATTGCCCATGACTCATGGTCTCCTTTCTGCTGACATTTGGCTGGGCAGTCTTTTCTGCCTGATGATGAACGGGACTAAACTATTTATCCTGTAAACTCTGGAAACCTCTCTAAAGGCCATCAGGCCAGGTCACCAACAGCAGTACTGTACCAGTGATGTCACCAACAGCAGTACTGTACCAGTGATGTCACCAACAGCAGTACTGTACTAGTGATGTCACCAACAGTAGTACTGTACCAGTGATGTCACCAACAGCAATACTGTACCAGTGATGTCACCAACAGCAATACTGTACCAGTGATCTCACCAACAGCAGTACTGTACCAGTGATGTCACCAACAGTAGTACTGTACCAGTGATGTCACGAACAGCAAAACTGTACCAGTGATGTCACCAACAGTAATACTGTACCAGTGATGTCACCAACAGCAGTACTGTACCAGTGATGTCACCAACAGCAGTACTGTACCAGTGATGTCACCAACAGCAGTACTGTACCAGTGATGTCACCAACAGCAATACTGTACCAGTGATGTCACCAACAGTAGTACTGTACCAGTGATGTCACCAACAGTAGTACTGTACCAGTGATGTCACCAACAGCAGTACTGTACCAGTGGTGTGAGGTCTCCCTCTATGTTGTCCATGTCCTGGTATCCTCCACTGATGAAGCCTCGGATGTCCTCATAGTCTGACACACACACACACCCACACACCACACACACACACACACACATACCACACACAGAAACACAGACACACACACACACACAGACACACACACACACAGACACACACACACACACACACACACACACACACACACACACACACACAGTAATTTGGTATTTACTTCACAATCACTAACACACATCCACATGGTCTGTATCGTGTCCATGTATAAGTCCACTATCTCCCCTCCCTCTCCTCAAACACACTCACCTGCTCCGAAGGTAGGGATACATTCGCTGGCATCGAGGAGTCCCACTAAGCCCAGAGACCCCCAGGCCAGGTAACACACACGCCCACCACACTGCAAACTGAAACACACACAACCAAAGAACATGGGCAATCTCAGCATTTGAACCACAGTTGTTTGTCTGAAGTTGATGTCAGATGTTTGTCTGAAGTTGTCGTGCCTGAGTCCTGCGGTCTGTAGCAGTGTTGCTATCTGGTCACTGTGACTGTAGGTGATGCTATGGACTCGCTCATATTCTCTCATCCTGTCCAGGAGAACTCTGTAGAACACACACAGACAAACACACACACACACACACATAGATACACACACACAGACAAACACACACACACACACACACACACACACACACACACACACAGATACACACACACACACAGACAAACACACACACACACAGATACACACACAAACCCACACAGATACACACAGATACACACAGACACACACACACACACACAGATACACACACACACACACACACACACACACACACACACACACAGATACACATGGAAACACACACAGATACACACACAAACCCACACAGATACACACACACACAGATACACACAGAAACACACACAGATACACACAGAAACACACACAGATACACACAGACACACACACACAGATACACACACACACACACACACACACACACACACACAAATACACGCAGATACACACAGAAACACACACAGATACACACAGAAACACCCACAGATACACGCAGATACACACAGCACACACACAGATACACACACAGATACACACATGGCTGAAACACATTTTTTAGGATGTATTTCTGTGTTTTCAATATACTTAACGTGCGTGTTTGTGTGTTTGCAGGTGTGAGGGATGCGTGTGTGTGACTAAAACCTGTGTGTGACGTGTGTGTTGGTGAAGGCAGCTGTGTGTGCGGCCGTCAGGACAGTCTCCAGTAATATCTTGGTGGCACTGCCCCCCTTCATTCTGGAGGAACCACTGATGGCCTCGGGCTAGAACACACACGGGTCAGAGGTTAGGGATTAGAGGTCCATTGTCTTCAGTCAGAAAGCAGGATGGCCGTCGGCACTGATCTGTCTGATAACTAGTAAACATTCATGGGACAGAGCAACAGTAGCTTGGCTATACATGGTGTTATGTGTAACATAACTGATGTTCTGGAGGAAAGACCACACCTGAAACAATCAAACAATTTACAACTCCTCCCCTCCTGTTAATCAAACAATTACTACTCCCTCTCCTCGCCAATCAATGGCTGTATATATACTCACACAATAACAGTTCCTGTTATTGTAATCTGTTGTCACATTTCTCCTCCCTTCACCTCCCCTGTCTCCTCCCTCCACCACCCCTGTCTCCTCCCTTCACCTTCCCTGTCTCCTCCCTTCACCACCCCTGTCTCCTCCCTTCACCACCGCTGTCTCCTCCCTTCACCTTCCCTGTCTCCTCCCTTCACCTCCCCTGTCTCCTCCCTTCACCTTCCCTGTCTCCTCCCTTCACCACTCATGTCTCCTCCACCACCACTGTCTCCTCCCTTCACCACCGCTGTCTCCTCCCTTCACCTTCCCTGTCTCCTCCCTTCACCACTCATGTCTCCTCCACCTCCTCTGTCTCCTCCCTTCTCCACCCCTGTTTCCTCCCTTCACCTCCTCTGTCTCCTCCCTCCACCACCCCTGTCTCCTCCCTTCACCTCCCCTGTCTCCTCCCTTCACCACCCCTGTCTCCTCCCTTCACCACACCTGTCTCCTCCCTTCACCTCCCCTGTCTCCTCCCTTCACCACACCTGTCTCCTCCCTTCACCACCCCTGTCTCCTCCCTTCACCACCCCTGTCTCCTCCCTTCACCTCCCCTGTCTCCTCCCTTCACCACCCCTGTCTCCTCCCTTCACCTCCCCTGTCTCCTCCCTTCACCACCCCTGTCTCCTCCCTTCACCTCCCCTGTCTCCTCCCTTCACCACCCCTGTCTCCTCCCTTCACCTCCCCTGTCTCCTCCCTTCACCACCCCTGTCTCCTCCCTTCACCACCCCTGTCTCCTCCCTTCACCTCCCCTGTCTCTTCCCTTCACCTCCCCTGTCTCCTCCCTTCACCTCCCCTGTCTCCTCCCTTCACCACACCTGTTTCCTCCCTTCACCTCCCCTGTCTCCTCCCTTCACCACCCCTGTCTCCTCCCTTCACCTCCCCTGTCTCCTCCCTTCACCTCCCCTGTCTCCTCCCTTCACCACCCCTCTCCTCCCTCCACCACCCCTGTCTCCTCCCTTCACCTCCCCTGTCTCCTCCCTTCACCACCCCTGTCTCCTCCCTTCACCACCCCTGTCTCCTCCCTTCACCTCCCCTGTCTCTTCCCTTCACCTCCCCTGTCTCCTCCCTTCACCTCCCCTGTCTCCTCCCTTCACCACACCTGTTTCCTCCCTTCACCTCCCCTGTCTCCTCCCTTCACCACCCCTGTCTCCTCCCTTCACCTCCCCTGTCTCCTCCCTTCACCTCCCCTGTCTCCTCCCCTTCACCACCCCTCTCCTCCCTCCACCACCCCTGTCTCCTCCCTCCACCACCCCTGTCTCCTCCCTTCACCTCCCCTGTCTCCTCCCTTCACCACTCCTGTCTCCTCCCTTCACCACCACTGTCTCCTCCCTTCACCTCCCCTGTCTCCTCCCTTCACCTCCCCTGTCTCCTCCCTTCACCACCCCTGTCTCCTCCCTCCACCTCCCCTGTCTCCTCCCTTCACCTCCCCTATCTCCTCCCTTCACCTCTGCCCTTCTCTCTGTTTTTCCAGGGTCCATAAGGGGGATTAACTCCGAGAAGCAGAGACCTCCAGGACTCCCACCCCAACACTCAGAGTCTTCATCTCCCCCCTCCGATCTGCGATGACCAAGCAACATTCCTCCTGAACCATCAATATCCTTCAACCATCCGGAACCATCAAAATTCTTCAAGCATCCGGAGCATCAAGATCCTTCAGTCGTCCAGAGTCTTCCTCTCAATTCTGCAACACCATCTCTGACGAAGCCTACAAAGATGCTCTCATTCTACAACCACCTAACAATCATCAAACCTCATTCCAAGCTTGAGCTCATGTCTGCATGACGTAATTCTGCATTCGTACCTTGTAACATTTTCCTGCATTAAACCATCTCAAACATATATATGTTGAAGGTATGGTCTGTACCCAGTGAGTATGCTGTCATCCCATTGGAACATTTTTACCAGAAACTATAAATCTGTAGCTAATATTGAAGTTTCAGTCCTGAGCAAGTCTTAAATGAATGACCTAATCTAGCTAAGGAGTTTTGTGGTTGTAGGATCAGTATCTAGATGATCTAGCCGTCTACGACGTTATCCCGTAGGCCAAATGTTACAAAGTAGCGAGCCACAGTGCCAACTGTCAAAGTCGGCTACTGATCCTGGCAACACGTGTGGCGTTAGAATAACACAATCTGTTACCCCGACTGCTGGGTTGATGATGAATGCCCTTTGACCTCTCTGCTCCTCCATCCTCTGGACCACTTCCCTGAAGGTCAGACTGTAGCCTGGCATGGTCTCCCCCCTACACACACACACACACATACACACACACACACACACACACACACACACACACACACACACACACACACACACACACACACACACACACACACACACACACACACACACACACACAGACACACACACACACACACACACACACAGACACAGAAACGCATACACATGCAGAGTATAAAATCAGTATTGACACATAGGCTCTTCCCTTCTCAAACGCACACAAAACAAAGACGCACTGACCTGGCCTGTGTGACGGGGTTGAAGCCAACCAGTACAGGAGTGTAGATGTCAGGGTGTTTCAGACAGAAGTCCAGCTGTCCTGCTACGAATGGGGCCTAGAGGGGACACACACACAAGAGTGATACAATGAAGCAGAAGATTGGACAACAGTTGTTGACTGGATCTTTTGTATTGGACAGAAGGCAGAGTAACGTACAGACAGGCCACAGGAAATGCCGATGAACAGGACATGCCTCTTTCCTTCACAGAGCTGAGCCGGAGAAAAGAGAGATATATAGAGATAGAGAGAGAGATGGGAGGGGGGGGAGAGAGAGAGATGGGGGGGGAGAGAGAGATGGGGGGAGAGAGTGAGTGAGTGAGTGAGTGAGTGAGTGAGTGAGTGAGTGAGTGAGTGAGTGAATGAGAGAAAAAGAGAGAAACCTACATATGAAATTCATTTTATTCAGGTGAATTTAAACATTATCCCAATTTTAGACCACACCCCTCCCCATCCCTGACTCCTGACCTTCTCCAGTGTGAGCATGCCTAGTTTGGGGTCATCCTCTGGTGCCTCCTGGGATGTGAGCAGGGCTCTACAGAAACACAGAGAGAACAAAGACCTTAGAAAACACAACATTAAACACAATATTAAACACAACATTAAACACACAACATTAAACACACAACATTGAACACAGAACATTAAACACAACATTAAACACACAATATTAAACACACAACATTAAACACAACATTAAACACAACATTAAATACAACATTAAACACACAACATTAAACACAACATTAAACAGACAACATTAAACACACAACATTAAACACACAACATTGAACACAGAACATTAAACACAACATTAAACACAACATTAAACACACAACATTAAACACACAACATTAAACACAACATTAAACACAACATTAAACACACAACATTAAACACAACATTAAACACAACATTAAATACAACATTAAACACACAACATTAAACACAACATTAAACAGACAACATTAAACACAACATTAAACACAACACTAAACACACAACATTAAACACAACATTAAACACACAACATTAAACACAACATTAAACACACAACATTAAACACAACATTAAACAGACAACATTAAACACAACATTAAACAGACAACATTAAACACACAACATTAAACACAACATTAAACACACAACATTAAACACACAACATTAAACACACAACATTAAACACAACATTAAACACAACATTAAACACACAACATTAAACACAACATTAAACACAACATTAAACACAACATTAAAAACACAACATTAAACACACAACATTAAACACACAACATTAAATACACAACATTAAACACAACATTAAACACAACATTAAACACACAACATTAAACACAACATTAAACACAGAACATTAAACACAACATTAAACACATAACATTAAACACATAACATTAAACACACAACATTAAACACAACATTAAACACAACATTAAACACAGAACATTAAACACAACATTAAACACATAACATTAAACACACAACATTAAACACAGAACATTAAACACAACATTAAACACACAACATTAAACACAACATTAAACACAACATTAAACACAACATTAAACACACAACATTAAACACAACATTAAACACAACATTAAACACACAACATTAAACACACAACATTAAATACACAACATTAAACACAACATTAAACACAACATTAAACACACAACATTAAACACAGAACATTAAACACAACATTAAACACACAACATAAACACAACATGACACAGAACATAGTCTCTATAGATAACACAACATGACACAGAACATAGTCTCTATAGATAACACAACGTGACACAGAACATAGTCTCTATAGATAACACAACATGACACAGAACATAGTCTCTATAGATAACACAACGTGACACAGAACATAGTCTCTATAGATAACACAACATGACACAGAACATAGTCTCTATAGATAACACAACATGACACAGAACATAGTCTCTATAGATAACACAACGTGACACAGAACATAGTCTCTATAGATAACACAACATGACACAGAACATAGTCTCTATAGATAACACAACATGACACAGAACATAGTCTCTATAGATAACACAACATGACACAGAACATAGTCTCTATAGATAACACAACATGACACAGAACATAGTCTCTATAGATAACACAACATGACACAGAACATAGTCTCTATAGATAACACAACATGACACAGAACATAGTCTCTATAGATAACACAACATGACACAGAACATAGTCTCTATAGATAACACAACATGACACAGAACATAGTCTCTATAGATAACACAACATGACACAGAACATAGTCTCTATAGATAACACAACATGACACAGAACATAGTCTCTATAGATAACACAACATGACACAGAACATAGTCTCTATAGATAACACAACGTGACACAGAACATAGTCTCTATAGATAACACAACATGACACAGAACATAGTCTCTATAGATAACACAACATGACACAGAACATAGTCTCTATAGATAACACAACATGACACAGAACATAGTCTCTATAGATAACACAACATGACACAGAACATAGTCTCTATAGATAACACAACATGACACAGAACATAGTCTCTATAGATAACACAACATGACACAGAACATAGTCTCTATAGATAACACAACATGACACAGAACATAGTCTCTATAGATAACACAACATGACACAGAACATAGTCTCTATAGATAACACAACATGACACAGAACATAGTCTCTATAGATAACACAACATGACACAGAACATAGTCTCTATAGATAACACAACATGACACAGAACATAGTCTCTATAGATAACACAACATGACACATAACATAGTCTCTATAGATAACACAACGTGACACAGAACATAGTCTCTATAGATAACACAACATGACACAGAACATAGTCTCTATAGATAACACAACATGACACAGAACATAGTCTCTATAGATAACACAACGTGACACAGAACATAGTCTCTATAGATAACACAACATGACACAGAACATAGTCTCTATAGATAACACAACATGACACAGAACATAGTCTCTATAGATAACACAACATGACACAGAACATAGTCTCTATAGATAACACAACGTGACACAGAACATAGTCTCTATAGATAACAAAACATGACACAGAACATAGTCTCTATAGATAACACAACATGACACATAACATAGTCTCTATAGATAACACAACATGACACAGAACATAGTCTCTATAGATAACACAACATGACACAGAACATAGTCTCTATAGATAACACAACGTGACACAGAACATAGTCTCTATAGATAACACAACATGACACAGAACATAGTCTCTATAGATAACACAACATGACACAGAACATAGTCTCTATAGATAACACAACATGACACAGAACATAGTCTCTATAGATAACACAACGTGACACAGAACATAGTCTCTATAGATAACACAACGTGACACAGAACATAGTCTCTATAGATAACACAACATGACACAGAACATAGTCTCTATAGATAACACAACATGACACAGAACATAGTCTCTATAGATAACACAACATGACACAGAACATAGTCTCTATAGATAACACAACATGACACAGAACATAGTCTCTATAGATAACACAACATGACACAGAACATAGTCTCTATAGATAACACAACATGACACAGAACATAGTCTCTATAGATAACACAACATGACACAGAACATAGTCTCTATAGATAACACAACGTGACACAGAACATAGTCTCTATAGATAACACAACATGACACAGAACATAGTCTCTATAGATAACACAACATGACACAGAACATAGTCTCTATAGATAACACAACATGACACAGAACATAGTCTCTATAGATAACACAACATGACACAGAACATAGTCTCTATAGATAACACAACATGACACAGAACATAGTCTCTATAGATAACACAACGTGACACAGAACATAGTCTCTATAGATAACACAACATGACACAGAACATAGTCTCTATAGATAACACAACATGACACAGAACATAGTCTCTATAGATAACACAACGTGACACAGAACATAGTCTCTATAGATAACACAACGTGACACAGAACATAGTCTCTATAGATAACACAACGTGACACAGAACATATTCTCTATAGATAACACAACGTGACACAGAACATAGTCTCTATAGATAACACAACATGACACATAACATAGGTCTCTATAGATAACACAACGTGACACAGAACATAGTCTCTATAGATAACACAACATGACACAGAACATAGTCTCTATAGATAACACAACATGACACAGAACATAGTCTCTATAGATAACACAACATGACACAGAACATAGTCTCTATAGATAACACAACATGACACAGAACATAGTCTCTATAGATAACACAACATGACACAGAACATAGTCTCTATAGATAACACAACATGACACAGAACATAGTCTCTATAGATAACACAACATGACACAGAACATAGTCTCTATAGATAACACAACGTGACACAGAACATAGTCTCTATAGATAACACAACATGACACAGAACATAGTCTCTATAGATAACACAACATGACACAGAACATAGTCTCTATAGATAACACAACATGACACAGAACATAGTCTCTATAGATAACACAACATGACACAGAACATAGTCTCTATAGATAACACAACATGACACAGAACATAGTCTCTATAGATAACACAACATGACACAGAACATAGTCTCTATAGATAACACAACATGACACAGAACATAGTCTCTATAGATAACACAACGTGACACAGAACATAGTCTCTATAGATAACACAACATGACACAGAACATAGTCTCTATAGATAACACAACATGACACAGAACATAGTCTCTATAGATAACACAACGTGACACAGAACATAGTCTCTATAGATAACACAACATGACACAGAACATAGTCTCTATAGATAACACAACATGACACAGAACATAGTCTCTATAGATAACACAACATGACACAGAACATAGTCTCTATAGATAACACAACGTGACACAGAACATAGTCTCTATAGATAACACAACGTGACACAGAACATAGTCTCTATAGATAACACAACGTGACACAGAACATAGTCTCTATAGATAACACAACATGACACAGAACATAGTCTCTATAGATAACACAACATGACACAGAACATAGTCTCTATAGATAACACAACATGACACAGAACATAGTCTCTATAGATAACACAACGTGACACAGAACATAGTCTCTATAGATAACACAACATGACACAGAACATAGTCTCTATAGATAACACAACGTGACACAGAACATAGTCTCTATAGATAACACAACGTGACACAGAACATAGTCTCTATAGATAACACAACATGACACAGAACATAGTCTCTATAGATAACACAACGTGACACAGAACATAGTCTCTATAGATAACACAACATGACACAGAACATAGTCTCTATAGATAACACAACGTGACACAGAACATAGTCTCTATAGATAACACAACATGACACAGAACATAGTCTCTATAGATAACACAACATGACACAGAACATAGTCTCTATAGATAACACAACATGACACAGAACATAGTCTCTATAGATAACACAACATGACACAGAACATAGTCTCTATAGATAACACAACATGACACAGAACATAGTCTCTATAGATAACACAACATGACACAGAACATAGTCTCTATAGATAACACAACGTGACACAGAACATAGTCTCTATAGATAACACAACATGACACAGAACATAGTCTCTATAGATAACACAACATGACACAGAACATAGTCTCTATAGATAACACAACGTGACACAGAACATAGTCTCTATAGATAACACAACATGACACAGAACATAGTCTCTATAGATAACACAACGTGACACAGAACATAGTCTCTATAGATAACACAACATGACACAGAACATAGGGTCTCTATAGATAACACAACATGACACAGAACATAGTCTCTATAGATAACACAACATGACACAGAACATAGTCTCTATAGATAACACAACATGACACAGAACATAGTCTCTATAGATAACACAACGTGACACAGAACATAGTCTCTATAGATAACACAACATGACACAGAACATAGTCTCTATAGATAACACAACATGACACAGAACATAGGTCTCTATAGATAACACAACATGACACAGAACATAGTCTCTATAGATAACACAACATGACACAGAACATAGTCTCTATAGATAACACAACATGACACAGAACATAGTCTCTATAGATAACACAACATGACACAGAACATAGTCTCTATAGATAACACAACATGACACAGAACATAGTCTCTATAGATAACACAACATGACACAGAACATAGTCTCTATAGATAACACAACATGACACAGAACATAGTCTCTATAGATAACACAACATGACACAGAACATAGTCTCTATAGATAACACAACATGACACAGAACATAGTCTCTATAGATAACACAACGTGACACAGAACATAGTCTCTATAGATAACACAACATGACACAGAACATAGTCTCTATAGATAACACAACATGACACAGAACATAGTCTCTATAGATAACACAACGTGACACAGAACATAGTCTCTATAGATAACACAACATGACACAGAACATAGTCTCTATAGATAACACAACATGACACAGAACATAGTCTCTATAGATAACACAACATGACACAGAACATAGTCTCTATAGATAACACAACGTGACACAGAACATAGTCTCTATAGATAACACAACATGACACAGAACATAGTCTCTATAGATAACACAACATGACACAGAACATAGTCTCTATAGATAACACAACGTGACACAGAACATAGTCTCTATAGATAACACAACATGACACAGAACATAGTCTCTATAGATAACACAACATGACACAGAACATAGTCTCTATAGATAACACAACATGACACAGAACATAGTCTCTATAGATAACACAACATGACACAGAACATAGTCTCTATAGATAACACAACATGACACAGAACATAGTCTCTATAGATAACACAACATGACACAGAACATAGTCTCTATAGATAACACAACGTGACACAGAACATAGTCTCTATAGATAACACAACATGACACAGAACATAGTCTCTATAGATAACACAACATGACACAGAACATAGTCTCTATAGATAACACAACATGACACAGAACATAGTCTCTATAGATAACACAACATGACACAGAACATAGTCTCTATAGATAACACAACATGACACAGAACATAGTCTCTATAGATAACACAACATGACACAGAACATAGTCTCTATAGATAACACAACATGACACAGAACATAGTCTCTATAGATAACACAACATGACACAGAACATAGTCTCTATAGATAACACAACATGACACAGAACATAGTCTCTATAGATAACACAACATGACACAGAACATAGTCTCTATAGATAACACAACATGACACAGAACATAGTCTCTATAGATAACACAACATGACACAGAACATAGTCTCTATAGATAACACAACATGACACAGAACATAGGTCTCTATAGATAACACAACATGACACAGAACATAGTCTCTATAGATAACACAACATGACACAGAACATAGTCTCTATAGATAACACAACATGACACAGAACATAGTCTCTATAGATAACACAACATGACACAGAACATAGTCTCTATAGATAACACAACATGACACAGAACATAGTCTCTATAGATAACACAACATGACACAGAACATAGTCTCTATAGATAACACAACATGACACAGAACATAGTCTCTATAGATAACACAACATGACACAGAACATAGTCTCTATAGATAACACAACATGACACAGAACATAGTCTCTATAGATAACACAACATGACACAGAACATAGTCTCTATAGATAACACAACGTGACACAGAACATAGTCTCTATAGATAACACAACGTGACACAGAACATAGTCTCTATAGATAACACAACATGACACAGAACATAGTCTCTATAGATAACACAACATGACACAGAACATAGTCTCTATAGATAACACAACATGACACAGAACATAGTCTCTATAGATAACACAACATGACACAGAACATAGTCTCTATAGATAACACAACATGACACAGAACATAGTCTCTATAGATAACACAACGTGACACAGAACATAGTCTCTATAGATAACACAACATGACACAGAACATAGTCTCTATAGATAACACAACATGACACAGAACATAGTCTCTATAGATAACACAACATGACACAGAACATAGTCTCTATAGATAACACAACATGACACAGAACATAGTCTCTATAGATAACACAACATGACACAGAACATAGTCTCTATAGATAACACAACATGACACAGAACATAGTCTCTATAGATAACACAACATGACACAGAACATAGTCTCTATAGATAACACAACATGACACAGAACATAGTCTCTATAGATAACACAACATGACACAGAACATAGTCTCTATAGATAACACAACATGACACAGAACATAGTCTCTATAGATAACACAACATGACACAGAACATAGTCTCTATAGATAACACAACATGACACAGAACATAGTCTCTATAGATAACACAACATGACACAGAACATAGTCTCTATAGATAACACAACATGACACAGAACATAGTCTCTATAGATAACACAACATGACACAGAACATAGTCTCTATAGATAACACAACATGACACAGAACATAGTCTCTATAGATAACACAACATGACACAGAACATAGTCTCTATAGATAACACAACATGACACAGAACATAGTCTCTATAGATAACACAACGTGACACAGAACATAGTCTCTATAGATAACACAACATGACACAGAACATAGTCTCTATAGATAACACAACATGACACAGAACATAGTCTCTATAGATAACACAACATGACACAGAACATAGTCTCTATAGATAACACAACATGACACAGAACATAGTCTCTATAGATAACACAACATGACACAGAACATGGTCTCTATAGATAACACAACATGACACAGAACATAGTCTCTATAGATAACACAACATGACACAGAACATAGTCTCTATAGATAACACAACGTGACACAGAACATAGTCTCTATAGATAACACAACATGACACAGAACATAGGTCTCTATAGATAACACAACATGACACAGAACATAGTCTCTATAGATAACACAACATGACACAGAACATAGTCTCTATAGATAACACAACGTGACACAGAACATAGTCTCTATAGATAACACAACATGACACAGAACATAGGTCTCTATAGATAACACAACATGACACAGAACATAGTCTCTATAGATAACACAACATGACACAGAACATAGTCTCTATAGATAACACAACATGACACAGAACATAGTCTCTATAGATAACACAACATGACACAGAACATAGTCTCTATAGATAACACAACATGACACAGAACATAGTCTCTAGTGATAACACAACGTGACACATAACATAGTCTCTAGAGATAACACAACATGACACAGAACATAGTCTCTATAGATAACACAACATGACACAGAACATAGTCTCTATAGATAACACAACATGACACAGAACATAGTCTCTATAGATAACACAACATGACACAGAACATAGTCTCTATAGATAACACAACATGACACAGAACATAGTCTCTATAGATAACACAACATGACACAGAACATAGTCTCTATAGATAACACAACATGACACAGAACATAGTCTCTATAGATAACACAACATGACACAGAACATAGTCTCTATAGATAACACAACATGACACAGAACATAGTCTCTATAGATAACACAACATGACACAGAACATAGTCTCTATAGATAACACAACATGACACAGAACATAGTCTCTATAGATAACACAACATGACACAGAACATAGTCTCTATAGATAACACAACGTGACACAGAACATAGTCTCTATAGATAACACAACGTGACACAGAACATAGTCTCTATAGATAACACAACATGACACAGAACATAGGTCTCTATAGATAACACAACATGACACAGAACATAGTCTCTATAGATAACACAACATGACACAGAACATAGTCTCTATAGATAACACAACATGACACAGAACATAGTCTCTATAGATAACACAACATGACACAGAACATAGTCTCTATAGATAACACAACATGACACAGAACATAGTCTCTATAGATAACACAACATGACACAGAACATAGTCTCTATAGATAACACAACATGACACAGAACATAGTCTCTATAGATAACACAACATGACACAGAACATAGTCTCTATAGATAACACAACATGACACAGAACATAGTCTCTATAGATAACACAACATGACACAGAACATAGTCTCTATAGATAACACAACATGACACAGAACATAGTCTCTATAGATAACACAACGTGACACAGAACATAGTCTCTATAGATAACACAACATGACACAGAACATAGTCTCTATAGATAACACAACGTGACACAGAACATAGTCTCTATAGATAACACAACATGACACAGAACATAGGTCTCTATAGATAACACAACATGACACAGAACATAGTCTCTATAGATAACACAACATGACACAGAACATAGTCTCTATAGATAACACAACATGACACAGAACATAGTCTCTATAGATAACACAACATGACACAGAACATAGTCTCTATAGATAACACAACATGACACAGAACATAGTCTCTATAGATAACACAACATGACACAGAACATAGTCTCTATAGATAACACAACATGACACAGAACATAGGGCTCTATAGATAACACAACATGACACAGAACATAGTCTCTATAGATAACACAACATGACACAGAACATAGGGCTCTATAGATAACACAACATGACACAGAACATAGTCTCTATAGATAACACAACATGACACAGAACATAGTCTCTATAGATAACACAACATGACACAGAACATAGTCTCTATAGATAACACAACGTGACACAGAACATAGTCTCTATAGATAACACAACATGACACAGAACATAGTCTCTATAGATAACACAACATGACACAGAACATAGTCTCTATAGATAACACAACATGACACAGAACATAGTCTCTATAGATAACACAACATGACACAGAACATAGTCTCTATAGATAACACAACATGACACAGAACATAGTCTCTATAGATAACACAACATGACACAGAACATAGTCTCTATAGATAACACAACATGACACAGAACATAGTCTCTATAGATAACACAACATGACACAGAACATAGGGCTCTATAGATAACACAACATGACACAGAACATAGTCTCTATAGATAACACAACATGACACAGAACATAGTCTCTATAGATAACACAACATGACACAGAACATAGTCTCTATAGATAACACAACATGACACAGAACATAGTCTCTATAGATAACACAACATGACACAGAACATAGTCTCTATAGATAACACAACGTGACACAGAACATAGTCTCTATAGATAACACAACATGACACAGAACATAGTCTCTATAGATAACACAACATGACACAGAACATAGTCTCTATAGATAACACAACATGACACAGAACATAGGCTCTATAGATAACACAACATGACACAGAACATAGTCTCTATAGATAACACAACATGACACAGAACATAGTCTCTATAGATAACACAACATGACACAGAACATAGTCTCTATAGATAACACAACGTGACACAGAACATAGTCTCTATAGATAACACAACGTGACACAGAACATAGTCTCTATAGATAACACAACATGACACAGAACATAGTCTCTATAGATAACACAACATGACACAGAACATAGTCTCTATAGATAACACAACGTGACACAGAACATAGGCTCTATAGATAACACAACATGACACAGAACATAGTCTCTATAGATAACACAACATGACACAGAACATAGTCTCTATAGATAACACAACATGACACAGAACATAGTCTCTATAGATAACACAACATGACACAGAACATAGTCTCTATAGATAACACAACATGACACAGAACATAGTCTCTATAGATAACACAACATGACACAGAACATAGTCTCTATAGATAACACAACATGACACAGAACATAGTCTCTATAGATAACACAACATGACACAGAACATAGTCTCTATAGATAACACAACATGACACAGAACATAGTCTCTATAGATAACACAACATGACACAGAACATAGTCTCTATAGATAACACAACATGACACAGAACATAGTCTCTATAGATAACACAACGTGACACAGAACATAGTCTCTATAGATAACACAACATGACACAGAACATAGTCTCTATAGATAACACAACATGACACAGAACATAGTCTCTATAGATAACACAACATGACACAGAACATAGTCTCTATAGATAACACAACATGACACAGAACATAGTCTCTATAGATAACACAACATGACACAGAACATAGTCTCTATAGATAACACAACATGACACAGAACCTAGTCTCTATAGATAACACAACATGACACAGAACATAGTCTCTATAGATAACACAACGTGACACAGAACATAGTCTCTATAGATAACACAACATGACACAGAACATAGTCTCTATAGATAACACAACATGACACAGAACATAGTCTCTATAGATAACACAACGTGACACAGAACATAGTCTCTATAGATAACACAACATGACACAGAACATAGGGCTCTATAGATAACACAACATGACACAGAACATAGTCTCTATAGATAACACAACATGACACAGAACATAGTCTCTATAGATAACACAACATGACACAGAACATAGTCTCTATAGATAACACAACGTGACACAGAACATAGTCTCTATAGATAACACAACATGACACAGAACATAGTCTCTATAGATAACACAACATGACACAGAACATAGTCTCTATAGATAACACAACATGACACAGAACATAGTCTCTATAGATAACACAACATGACACAGAACATAGTCTCTATAGATAACACAACATGACACAGAACATAGTCTCTATAGATAACACAACATGACACAGAACATAGTCTCTATAGATAACACAACATGACACAGAACATAGTCTCTATAGATAACACAACATGACACAGAACATAGTCTCTATAGATAACACAACATGACACAGAACATAGTCTCTATAGATAACACAACATGACACAGAACATAGGGCTCTATAGATAACACAACATGACACAGAACATAGTCTCTATAGATAACACAACGTGACACAGAACATAGTCTCTATAGATAACACAACATGACACAGAACATAGTCTCTATAGATAACACAACATGACACAGAACATAGTCTCTATAGATAACACAACATGACACAGAACATAGTCTCTATAGATAACACAACGTGACACAGAACATAGTCTCTATAGATAACACAACATGACACAGAACATAGTCTCTATAGATAACACAACATGACACATAACATAGTCTCTATAGATAACACAACGTGACACATAACATAGGGCTCTATAGATAACACAACGTGACACAGAACATAGTCTCTATAGATAACACAACGTGACACAGAACATAGTCTCTATAGATAACACAACGTGACACAGAACATAGTCTCTATAGATAACACAACGTGACACAGAACATAGTCTCTATAGATAACACAACGTGACACAGAACATAGTCTCTATAGATAACACAACATGACACAGAACATAGTCTCTATAGATAACACAACATGACACAGAACATAGTCTCTATAGATAACACAACATGACACAGAACATAGTCTCTATAGATAACACAACATGACACAGAACATAGGGCTCTATAGATAACACAACGTGACACAGAACATAGTCTCTATAGATAACACAACATGACACAGAACATAGTCTCTATAGATAACACAACATGACACAGAACATAGTCTCTATAGATAACACAACATGACACAGAACATAGTCTCTATAGATAACACAACATGACACAGAACATAGTCTCTATAGATAACACAACATGACACAGAACATAGTCTCTATAGATAACACAACATGACACAGAACATAGTCTCTATAGATAACACAACATGACACAGAACATAGTCTCTATAGATAACACAACATGACACAGAACATAGTCTCTATAGATAACACAACATGACACAGAACATAGTCTCTATAGATAACACAACATGACACAGAACATAGTCTCTATAGATAACACAACATGACACAGAACATAGTCTCTATAGATAACACAACATGACACAGAACATAGTCTCTATAGATAACACAACATGACACAGAACATAGTCTCTATAGATAACACAACGTGACACAGAACATAGTCTCTATAGATAACACAACATGACACAGAACATAGTCTCTATAGATAACACAACATGACACAGAACATAGTCTCTATAGATAACACAACGTGACACAGAACATAGTCTCTATAGATAACACAACATGACACAGAACATAGTCTCTATAGATAACACAACGTGACACAGAACATAGTCTCTATAGATAACACAACATGACACAGAACATAGTCTCTATAGATAACACAACATGACACAGAACATAGTCTCTATAGATAACACAACATGACACAGAACATAGTCTCTATAGATAACACAACATGACACATAACATAGGGCTCTATAGATAACACAACATGACACAGAACATAGTCTCTATAGATAACACAAGATGACACAGAACATAGTCTCTATAGATAACACAACATGACACATAACATAGTCTCTATAGATAACACAACGTGACACAGAACATAGTCTCTATAGATAACACAACATGACACAGAACATAGTCTCTATAGATAACACAACATGACACAGAACATAGTCTCTATAGATAACACAACATGACACAGAACATAGTCTCTATAGATAACACAACATGACACAGAACATAGTCTCTATAGATAACACAACGTGACACAGAACATAGTCTCTATAGATAACACAACATGACACAGAACATAGTCTCTATAGATAACACAACATGACACAGAACATAGTCTCTATAGATAACACAACATGACACAGAACATAGTCTCTATAGATAACACAACATGACACAGAACATAGTCTCTATAGATAACACAACATGACACAGAACATAGTCTCTATAGATAACACAACATGACACAGAACATAGTCTCTATAGATAACACAACGTGACACAGAACATAGTCTCTATAGATAACACAACGTGACACAGAACATAGTCTCTATAGATAACACAACGTGACACAGAACATAGTCTCTATAGATAACACAACATGACACAGAACATGGTCTCTATAGATAACACAACGTGACACAGAACATGGTCTCTATAGATAACACAACGTGACACAGAACATAGTCTCTATAGATAACACAACGTGACACAGAACATAGTCTCTATAGATAACACAACATGACACAGAACATAGTCTCTATAGATAACACAACATGACACATAACATAGGGCTCTATAGATAACACAACGTGACAAAGAACATAGTCTCTATAGATAACACAACGTGACACAGAACATAGTCTCTATAGATAACACAACGTGACACAGAACATAGTCTCTATAGATAACACAACATGACACAGAACATAGTCTCTATAGATAACACAACATGACACAGAACATAGTCTCTATAGATAACACAACGTGACACAGAACATAGTCTCTATAGATAACACAACGTGACACAGAACATAGTCTCTATAGATAACACAACATGACACAGAACATAGTCTCTATAGATAACACAACATGACACAGAACATAGTCTCTATAGATAACACAACATGACACAGAACATAGTCTCTATAGATAACACAACATGACACAGAACATAGTCTCTATAGATAACACAACGTGACACAGAACATAGTCTCTATAGATAACACAACATGACACAGAACATAGTCTCTATAGATAACACAACATGACACAGAACATAGTCTCTATAGATAACACAACATGACACAGAACATAGTCTCTATAGATAACACAACATGACACAGAACATAGTCTCTATAGATAACACAACGTGACACAGAACATAGTCTCTATAGATAACACAACATGACACAGAACATAGTCTCTATAGATAACACAACATGACACAGAACATAGTCTCTATAGATAACACAACGTGACACAGAACATAGTCTCTATAGATAACACAACATGACACAGAACATAGTCTCTATAGATAACACAACGTGACACAGAACATAGTCTCTATAGATAACACAACATGACACAGAACATAGTCTCTATAGATAACACAACATGACACAGAACATAGTCTCTATAGATAACACAACATGACACAGAACATAGTCTCTATAGATAACACAACATGACACAGAACATAGTCTCTATAGATAACACAACATGACACAGAACATAGTCTCTATAGATAACACAACATGACACATAACATAGGGCTCTATAGATAACACAACGTGACACAGAACATAGGGCTCTATAGATAACACAACGTGACACAGAACATAGTCTCTATAGATAACACAACATGACACATAACATAGGGCTCTATAGATAACACAACATGACACAGAACATAGTCTCTATAGATAACATAACATGACACAGAACATAGTCTCTATAGATAACACAACATGACACAGAACATAGTCTCTATAGATAACACAACATGACACAGAACATAGTCTCTATAGATAACACAACATGACACAGAACATAGTCTCTATAGATAACACAACATGACACAGAACATAGTCTCTATAGATAACACAACATGACACAGAACATAGTCTCTATAGATAACACAACATGACACAGAACATAGTCTCTATAGATAACACAACATGACACAGAACATAGTCTCTATAGATAACACAACATGACACAGAACATAGTCTCTATAGATAACACAACATGACACAGAACATAGTCTCTATAGATAACACAACATGACACAGAACATAGTCTCTATAGATAACACAACATGACACAGAACATAGGTCTCTATAGATAACACAACATGACACAGAACATAGTCTCTATAGATAACACAACATGACACAGAACATAGTCTCTATAGATAACACAACATGACACAGAACATAGGTCTCTATAGATAACACAACGTGACACAGAACATAGTCTCTATAGATAACACAACATGACACAGAACATAGTCTCTATAGATAACACAACATGACACAGAACATAGTCTCTATAGATAACACAACATGACACAGAACATAGTCTCTATAGATAACACAACGTGACACAGAACATAGTCTCTATAGATAACACAACATGACACAGAACATAGTCTCTATAGATAACACAACATGACACAGAACATAGTCTCTATAGATAACACAACGTGACACAGAACATAGTCTCTATAGATAACACAACATGACACAGAACATAGTCTCTATAGATAACACAACGTGACACAGAACATAGTCTCTATAGATAACACAACATGACACAGAACATAGTCTCTATAGATAACACAACGTGACACAGAACAAAGTCTCTATAGATAACACAACGTGACACAGAACATAGTCTCTATAGATAACACAACATGACACAGAACATAGTCTCTATAGATAACACAACATGACACATAACATAGTCTCTATAGATAACACAACATGACACAGAACATAGTCTCTATAGATAACACAACATGACACAGAACATAGGGCTCTATAGATAACACAACATGACACAGAACATAGTCTCTATAGATAACACAACATGACACAGAACATAGTCTCTATAGATAACACAACATGACACAGAACATAGTCTCTATAGATAACACAACATGACACAGAACATAGTCTCTATAGATAACACAACATGACACAGAACATAGTCTCTATAGATAACACAACATGACACAGAACATAGGGCTCTATAGATAACACAACATGACACAGAACATAGTCTCTATAGATAACACAACATGACACAGAACATAGGGCTCTATAGATAACACAACGTGACACAGAACATAGTCTCTATAGATAACACAACATGACACAGAACATAGTCTCTATAGATAACACAACATGACACAGAACATAGTCTCTATAGATAACACAACGTGACACAGAACATAGTCTCTATAGATAACACAACATGACACAGAACATAGTCTCTATAGATAACACAACATGACACAGAACATAGTCTCTATAGATAACACAACATGACACAGAACATAGTCTCTATAGATAACACAACATGACACAGAACATAGGTCTCTATAGATAACACAACGTGACACAGAACATAGTCTCTATAGATAACACAACATGACACAGAACATAGTCTCTATAGATAACACAACATGACACAGAACATAGTCTCTATAGATAACACAACGTGACACAGAACATAGTCTCTATAGATAACACAACATGACACAGAACATAGTCTCTATAGATAACACAACATGACACAGAACATAGTCTCTATAGATAACACAACATGACACAGAACATAGTCTCTATAGATAACACAACGTGACACAGAACATAGTCTCTATAGATAACACAACGTGACACAGAACATAGTCTCTATAGATAACACAACGTGACACAGAACATAGTCTCTATAGATAACACAACATGACACAGAACATAGTCTCTATAGATAACACAACATGACACAGAACATAGTCTCTATAGATAACACAACATGACACAGAACATAGGGCTCTATAGATAACACAACATGACACAGAACATAGTCTCTATAGATAACACAACATGACACAGAACATAGTCTCTATAGATAACACAACATGACACAGAACATAGTCTCTATAGATAACACAACATGACACAGAACATAGTCTCTATAGATAACACAACATGACACAGAACATAGTCTCTATAGATAACACAACATGACACAGAACATAGTCTCTATAGATAACACAACATGACACAGAACATAGTCTCTATCGATAACACAACATGACACAGAACATAGGCTCTATAGATAACACAACGTGACACAGAACATAGTCTCTATAGATAACACAACATGACACAGAACATAGTCTCTATAGATAACACAACGTGACACAGAACATAGTCTCTATAGATAACACAACGTGACACAGAACATAGTCTCTATAGATAACACAACATGACACAGAACATAGTCTCTATAGATAACACAACATGACACAGAACATAGTCTCTATAGATAACACAACATGACACAGAACATAGTCTCTATAGATAACACAACGTGACACAGAACATAGTCTCTATAGATAACACAACGTGACACAGAACATAGTCTCTATAGATAACACAACATGACACAGAACATAGTCTCTATAGATAACACAACATGACACAGACCATAGTCTCTATAGATAACACAACATGACACAGAACATAGTCTCTAGAGATAACACAACATGACACAGAACATAGTCTCTATAGATAACACAACATGACACAGAACATAGTCTCTATAGATAACACAACATGACACAGAACATAGTCTCTATAGATAACACAACGTGACACAGAACATAGTCTCTATAGATAACACAACATGACACAGAACATAGTCTCTATAGATAACACAACATGACACAGAACATAGTCTCTATAGATAACACAACGTGACACAGAACATAGTCTCTATAGATAACACAACGTGACACAGAACATAGTCTCTATAGATAACACAACATGACACAGAACATAGTCTCTATAGATAACACAACATGACACAGAACATAGTCTCTATAGATAACACAACATGACACAGAACATAGTCTCTATAGATAACACAACATGACACAGAACATAGGGCTCTATAGATAACACAACATGACACAGAACATAGTCTCTATAGATAACACAACATGACACAGAACATAGTCTCTATAGATAACACAACATGACACAGAACATAGTCTCTATAGATAACACAACATGACACAGAACATAGTCTCTATAGATAACACAACATGACACAGAACATAGTCTCTATAGATAACACAACATGACACAGAACATAGTCTCTATAGATAACACAACATGACACAGAACATAGTCTCTATAGATAACACAACATGACACAGAACATAGTCTCTATAGATAACACAACATGACACAGAACATAGTCTCTATAGATAACACAACATGACACAGAACATAGTCTCTATAGATAACACAACGTGACACAGAACATAGTCTCTATAGATAACACAACATGACACAGAACATAGTCTCTATAGATAACACAACATGACACAGAACATAGTCTCTATAGATAACACAACATGACACAGAACATAGTCTCTATAGATAACACAACATGACACAGAACATAGTCTCTATAGATAACACAACATGACACAGAACATAGTCTCTATAGATAACACAACATGACACAGAACATAGTCTCTATAGATAACACAACATGACACAGAACATAGTCTCTATAGATAACACAACATGACACAGAACATAGTCTCTATAGATAACACAACGTGACACAGAACAAAGTCTCTATAGATAACACAACATGACACAGAACATAGTCTCTATAGATAACACAACATGACACAGAACATAGGGCTCTATAGATAACACAACATGACACATAACATAGTCTCTATAGATAACACAACATGACACAGAACATAGTCTCTATAGATAACACAACATGACACAGAACATAGTGCTCTATAGATAACACAACATGACACAGAACATAGTCTCTATAGATAACACAACGTGACACAGAACATAGTCTCTATAGATAACACAACATGACACAGAACATAGTCTCTATAGATAACACAACATGACACAGAACATAGTCTCTATAGATAACACAACATGACACAGAACATAGTCTCTATAGATAACACAACATGACACAGAACATAGTCTCTATAGATAACACAACATGACACAGAACATAGTCTCTATAGATAACACAACATGACACAGAACATAGTCTCTATAGATAACACAACGTGACACAGAACATAGTCTCTATAGATAACACAACATGACACAGAACATAGTCTCTATAGATAACACAACATGACACAGAACATAGTCTCTATAGATAACACAACATGACACAGAACATAGTCTCTATAGATAACACAACATGACACAGAACATAGTCTCTATAGATAACACAACGTGACACAGAACATAGTCTCTATAGATAACACAACATGACACAGAACATAGGTCTCTATAGATAACACAACATGACACAGAACATAGTCTCTATAGATAACACAACATGACACAGAACATAGTCTCTATAGATAACACAACGTGACACAGAACATAGTCTCTATAGATAACACAACATGACACAGAACATAGTCTCTATAGATAACACAACATGACACAGAACATAGTCTCTATAGATAACACAACGTGACACAGAACATAGTCTCTATAGATAACACAACATGACACAGAACATAGTCTCTATAGATAACACAACATGACACAGAACATAGTCTCTATAGATAACACAACGTGACACAGAACATAGTCTCTATAGATAACACAACATGACACAGAACATAGTCTCTATAGATAACACAACATGACACAGAACATAGTCTCTATAGATAACACAACATGACACAGAACATAGTCTCTATAGATAACACAACATGACACAGAACATAGTCTCTATAGATAACACAACATGACACAGAACATAGTCTCTATAGATAACACAACGTGACACAGAACATAGTCTCTATAGATAACACAACATGACACAGAACATAGTCTCTATAGATAACACAACGTGACACAGAACATAGTCTCTATAGATAACACAACATGACACAGAACATAGTCTCTATAGATAACACAACATGACACAGAACATAGTCTCTATAGATAACACAACGTGACACAGAACATAGTCTCTATAGATAACACAACGTGACACATAACATAGGGCTCTATAGATAACACAACATGACACAGAACATAGTCTCTATAGATAACACAACATGACACAGAACATAGTCTCTATAGATAACACAACGTGACACATAACATAGGGCTCTATAGATAACACAACATGACACAGAACATAGTCTCTATAGATAACACAACATGACACAGAACATAGTCTCTATAGATAACACAACATGACACATAACATAGTCTCTATAGATAACACAACATGACACAGAACATAGTCTCTATAGATAACACAACATGACACAGAACATAGTCTCTATAGATAACACAACATGACACAGAACATAGTCTCTATAGATAACACAACATGACACAGAACATAGTCTCTATAGATAACACAACATGACACAGAACATAGTCTCTATAGATAACACAACGTGACACAGAACATAGTCTCTATAGATAACACAACATGACACAGAACATAGTCTCTATAGATAACACAACATGACACAGAACATAGTCTCTATAGATAACACAACATGACACAGAACATAGTCTCTATAGATAACACAACATGACACAGAACATAGTCTCTATAGATAACACAACATGACACAGAACATAGTCTCTATAGATAACACAACATGACACAGAACATAGTCTCTATAGATAACACAACGTGACACAGAACATAGTCTCTATAGATAACACAACGTGACACAGAACATAGTCTCTATAGATAACACAACGTGACACAGAACATAGTCTCTATAGATAACACAACATGACACAGAACATAGTCTCTATAGATAACACAACGTGACACAGAACATGGTCTCTATAGATAACACAACGTGACACAGAACATAGTCTCTATAGATAACACAACGTGACACAGAACATAGTCTCTATAGATAACACAACATGACACAGCACATAGTCTCTATAGATAACACAACATGACACATAACATAGGGCTCTATAGATAACACAACGTGACAAAGAACATAGTCTCTATAGATAACACAACATGACACAGAACATAGTCTCTATAGATAACACAACGTGACACAGAACATAGTCTCTATAGATAACACAACATGACACAGAACATAGTCTCTATAGATAACACAACATGACACAGAACATAGTCTCTATAGATAACACAACATGACACAGAACATAGTCTCTATAGATAACACAACATGACACAGAACATAGTCTCTATAGATAACACAACATGACACAGAACATAGTCTCTATAGATAACACAACATGACACAGAACATAGGCTCTATAGATAACACAACATGACACAGAACATAGTCTCTATAGATAACACAACATGACACAGAACATAGTCTCTATAGATAACACAACGTGACACAGAACATAGTCTCTATAGATAACACAACATGACACAGAACATAGTCTCTATAGATAACACAACATGACACAGAACATAGTCTCTATAGATAACACAACATGACACAGAACATAGTCTCTATAGATAACACAACATGACACAGAACATAGTCTCTATAGATAACACAACGTGACACAGAACATAGTCTCTATAGATAACACAACATGACACAGAACATAGTCTCTATAGATAACACAACATGACACAGAACATAGTCTCTATAGATAACACAACATGACACAGAACATAGGTCTCTATAGATAACACAACGTGACACAGAACATAGTCTCTATAGATAACACAACATGACACAGAACATAGTCTCTATAGATAACACAACATGACACAGAACATAGTCTCTATAGATAACACAACGTGACACAGAACATAGTCTCTATAGATAACACAACATGACACAGAACATAGTCTCTATAGATAACACAACATGACACAGAACATAGTCTCTATAGATAACACAACATGACACAGAACATAGTCTCTATAGATAACACAACATGACACAGAACATAGGGCTCTATAGATAACACAACGTGACACAGAACATAGTCTCTATAGATAACACAACATGACACAGAACATAGTCTCTATAGATAACACAACGTGACACAGAACATAGTCTCTATAGATAACACAACGTGACACAGAACATAGTCTCTATAGATAACACAACATGACACAGAACATAGTCTCTATAGATAACACAACATGACACAGAACATAGTCTCTATAGATAACACAACGTGACACAGAACATAGTCTCTATAGATAACACAACATGACACAGAACATAGGTCTCTATAGATAACACAACATGACACAGAACATAGTCTCTATAGATAACACAACGTGACACAGAACATAGTCTCTATAGATAACACAACATGACACAGAACATAGTCTCTATAGATAACACAACGTGACACAGAACATAGTCTCTATAGATAACACAACATGACACAGAACATAGTCTCTATAGATAACACAACATGACACAGAACATAGTCTCTATAGATAACACAACATGACACAGAACATAGTCTCTATAGATAACACAACATGACACAGAACATAGGGTCTCTATAGATAACACAACATGACACAGAACATAGTCTCTATAGATAACACAACATGACACAGAACATAGTCTCTATAGATAACACAACATGACACAGAACATAGTCTCTATAGATAACACAACATGACACAGAACATAGTCTCTATAGATAACACAACATGACACAGAACATAGTCTCTATAGATAACACAACATGACACAGAACATAGTCTCTATAGATAACACAACATGACACAGAACATAGGCTCTATAGATAACACAACGTGACACAGAACATAGTCTCTATAGATAACACAACATGACACAGAACATAGTCTCTATAGATAACACAACGTGACACAGAACATAGTCTCTATAGATAACACAACGTGACACAGAACATAGTCTCTATAGATAACACAACATGACACAGAACATAGTCTCTATAGATAACACAACATGACACAGAACATAGTCTCTATAGATAACACAACATGACACAGAACATAGTCTCTATAGATAACACAACATGACACAGAACATAGTCTCTATAGATAACACAACATGACACAGAACATAGTCTCTATAGATAACACAACATGACACAGAACATAGTCTCTATAGATAACACAACATGACACAGAACATAGTCTCTATAGATAACACAACATGACACAGAACATAGTCTCTATAGATAACACAACATGACACAGAACATAGTCTCTATAGATAACACAACATGACACAGAACATAGTCTCTATAGATAACACAACATGACACAGAACATAGGTCTCTATAGATAACACAACATGACACAGAACATAGTCTCTATAGATAACACAACATGACACAGAACATAGTCTCTATAGATAACACAACATGACACAGAACATAGTCTCTATAGATAACACAACATGACACAGAACATAGTCTCTATAGATAACACAACATGACACAGAACATAGTCTCTATAGATAACACAACATGACACAGAACATAGTCTCTATAGATAACACAACGTGACACAGAACATAGTCTCTATAGATAACACAACATGACACAGAACATAGTCTCTATAGATAACACAACATGACACAGAACATAGTCTCTATAGATAACACAACATGACACAGAACATAGTCTCTATAGATAACACAACATGACACAGAACATAGTCTCTATAGATAACACAACATGACACAGAACATAGTCTCTATAGATAACACAACATGACACAGAACATAGTCTCTATAGATAACACAACATGACACAGAACATAGGTCTCTATAGATAACACAACGTGACACAGAACATAGTCTCTATAGATAACACAACATGACACAGAACATAGTCTCTATAGATAACACAACGTGACACAGAACATAGTCTCTATAGATAACACAACATGACACAGAACATAGTCTCTATAGATAACACAACATGACACAGAACATAGTCTCTATAGATAACACAACATGACACAGAACATAGTCTCTATAGATAACACAACATGACACAGAACATAGTCTCTATAGATAACACAACATGACACAGAACATAGTCTCTATAGATAACACAACATGACACAGAACATAGTCTCTATAGATAACACAACATGACACAGAACATAGTCTCTATAGATAACACAACGTGACACAGAACATAGTCTCTATAGATAACACAACATGACACAGAACATAGTCTCTATAGATAACACAACATGACACAGAACATAGTCTCTATAGATAACACAACATGACACAGAACATAGTCTCTATAGATAACACAACATGACACAGAACATAGGGCTCTATAGATAACACAACATGACACAGAACATAGTCTCTATAGATAACACAACATGACACAGAACATAGTCTCTATAGATAACACAACGTGACACAGAACATAGTCTCTATAGATAACACAACATGACACAGAACATAGTCTCTATAGATAACACAACATGACACAGAACATAGTCTCTATAGATAACACAACATGACACAGAACATAGGTCTCTATAGATAACACAACATGACACAGAACATAGTCTCTATAGATAACACAACATGACACAGAACATAGGGCTCTATAGATAACACAACGTGACACAGAACATAGTCTCTATAGATAACACAACATGACACAGAACATAGTCTCTATAGATAACACAACGTGACACAGAACATAGTCTCTATAGATAACACAACATGACACAGAACATAGTCTCTATAGATAACACAACATGACACAGAACATAGTCTCTATAGATAACACAACATGACACAGAACATAGTCTCTATAGATAACACAACATGACACAGAACATAGTCTCTATAGATAACACAACATGACACAGAACATAGGTCTCTATAGATAACACAACGTGACACAGAACATAGTCTCTATAGATAACACAACATGACACAGAACATAGTCTCTATAGATAACACAACATGACACAGAACATAGTCTCTATAGATAACACAACATGACACAGAACATAGTCTCTATAGATAACACAACATGACACAGAACATAGTCTCTATAGATAACACAACATGACACAGAACATAGTCTCTATAGATAACACAACATGACACAGAACATAGTCTCTATAGATAACACAACATGACACAGAACATAGTCTCTATAGATAACACAACATGACACAGAACATAGTCTCTATAGATAACACAACATGACACAGAACATAGTCTCTATAGATAACACAACATGACACAGAACATAGTCTCTATAGATAACACAACGTGACACAGAACATAGGGTCTCTATAGATAACACAACGTGACACAGAACATAGTCTCTATAGATAACACAACATGACACAGAACATAGTCTCTATAGATAACACAACATGACACAGAACATAGTCTCTATAGATAACACAACATGACACAGAACATAGTCTCTATAGATAACACAACATGACACAGAACATAGTCTCTATAGATAACACAACATGACACAGAACATAGTCTCTATAGATAACACAACATGACACAGAACATAGTCTCTATAGATAACACAACATGACACAGAACATAGTCTCTATAGATAACACAACATGACACAGAACATAGTCTCTATAGATAACACAACATGACACAGAACATAGTCTCTATAGATAACACAACATGACACAGAACATAGTCTCTATAGATAACACAACGTGACACAGAACATAGTCTCTATAGATAACACAACATGACACAGAACATAGTCTCTATAGATAACACAACGTGACACAGAACATAGTCTCTATAGATAACACAACATGACACATAACATAGGGCTCTATAGATAACACAACATGACACAGAACATAGTCTCTATAGATAACACAACGTGACACAGAACATAGTCTCTATAGATAACACAACGTGACACAGAACATAGTCTCTATAGATAACACAACATGACACAGAACATAGTCTCTATAGATAACACAACATGACACAGAACATAGTCTCTATAGATAACACAACATGACACAGAACATAGTCTCTATAGATAACACAACATGACACAGAACATAGTCTCTATAGATAACACAACATGACACAGAACATAGGGCTCTATAGATAACACAACATGACACAGAACATAGTCTCTATAGATAACACAACATGACACAGAACATAGTCTCTATAGATAACACAACATGACACAGAACATAGTCTCTATAGATAACACAACATGACACAGAACATAGTCTCTATAGATAACACAACATGACACAGAACATAGTCTCTATAGATAACACAACATGACACAGAACATAGGGCTCTATAGATAAACACAACATGACACAGAACATAGTCTCTATAGATAACACAACATGACACAGAACATAGGGCTCTATAGATAACACAACGTGACACAGAACATAGTCTCTATAGATAACACAACATGACACAGAACATAGTCTCTATAGATAACACAACGTGACACAGAACATAGTCTCTATAGATAACACAACATGACACAGAACATAGTCTCTATAGATAACACAACATGACACAGAACATAGTCTCTATAGATAACACAACATGACACATAACATAGTCTCTATAGATAACACAACATGACACAGAACATGGGGGCTCTATAGATAACACAACATGACACAGAACATAGTCTCTATAGATAACACAACATGACACAGAACATAGTCTCTATAGATAACACAACGTGACACAGAACATAGTCTCTATAGATAACACAACATGACACAGAACATAGTCTCTATAGATAACACAACATGACACAGAACATAGTCTCTATAGATAACACAACATGACACAGAACATAGTCTCTATAGATAACACAACATGACACAGAACATAGTCTCTATAGATAACACAACATGACACAGAACATAGGCTCTATAGATAACACAACGTGACACAGAACATAGTCTCTATAGATAACACAACATGACACAGAACATAGTCTCTATAGATAACACAACATGACACAGAACATAGTCTCTATAGATAACACAACATGACACAGAACATAGTCTCTATAGATAACACAACATGACACAGAACATAGGCTCTATAGATAACACAACATGACACAGAACATAGTCTCTATAGATAACACAACATGACACAGAACATAGTCTCTATAGATAACACAACGTGACACAGAACATAGTCTCTATAGATAACACAACATGACACAGAACATAGTCTCTATAGATAACACAACATGACACAGAACATAGTCTCTATAGATAACACAACATGACACAGAACATAGTCTCTATAGATAACACAACATGACACAGAACATAGTCTCTATAGATAACACAACATGACACAGAACATAGTCTCTATAGATAACACAACATGACACAGAACATAGTCTCTATAGATAACACAACATGACACAGAACATAGTCTCTATAGATAACACAACATGACACAGAACATAGTCTCTATAGATAACACAACATGACACAGAACATAGTCTCTATAGATAACACAACATGACACAGAACATAGTCTCTATAGATAACACAACATGACACAGAACATAGTCTCTATAGATAACACAACATGACACAGAACATAGTCTCTATAGATAACACAACGTGACACAGAACATAGTCTCTATAGATAACACAACATGACACAGAACATAGTCTCTATAGATAACACAACATGACACAGAACATAGGTCTCTATAGATAACACAACATGACACAGAACATAGTCTCTATAGATAACACAACATGACACAGAACATAGTCTCTATAGATAACACAACATGACACAGAACATAGTCTCTATAGATAACACAACATGACACAGAACATAGTCTCTATAGATAACACAACATGACACAGAACATAGTCTCTATAGATAACACAACATGACACAGAACATAGTCTCTATAGATAACACAACATGACACAGAACATAGTCTCTATAGATAACACAACGTGACACAGAACATAGTCTCTATAGATAACACAACATGACACAGAACATAGTCTCTATAGATAACACAACGTGACACAGAACATAGTCTCTATAGATAACACAACATGACACAGAACATAGTCTCTATAGATAACACAACATGACACAGAACATAGTCTCTATAGATAACACAACATGACACAGAACATAGTCTCTATAGATAACACAACATGAGAACACAGAACATTAGAGGCTCTATAGATAACACAACATGACACAGAACATAGTCTCTATAGATAACACAACGTGACACAGAACATAGTCTCTATAGATAACACAACATGACACAGAACATAGTCTCTATAGATAACACAACATGACACAGAACATAGTCTCTATAGATAACACAACATGACACAGAACATAGTCTCTATAGATAACACAACATGACACAGAACATAGTCTCTATAGATAACACAACATGACACAGAACATAGTCTCTATAGATAACACAACATGACACAGAACATAGGCTCTATAGATAACACAACGTGACACAGAACATAGTCTCTATAGATAACACAACATGACACAGAACATAGTCTCTATAGATAACACAACATGACACAGAACATAGTCTCTATAGATAACACAACATGACACAGAACATAGTCTCTATAGATAACACAACATGACACAGAACATAGTCTCTATAGATAACACAACATGACACAGAACATAGTCTCTATAGATAACACAACATGACACAGAACATAGTCTCTATAGATAACACAACATGACACAGAACATAGTCTCTATAGATAACACAACATGACACAGAACATAGTCTCTATAGATAACACAACGTGACACAGAACATAGTCTCTATAGATAACACAACATGACACAGAACATAGTCTCTATAGATAACACAACATGACACAGAACATAGGTCTCTATAGATAACACAACGTGACACAGAACATAGTCTCTATAGATAACACAACATGACACAGAACATAGGGCTCTATAGATAACACAACATGACACAGAACATAGTCTCTATAGATAACACAACATGACACAGAACATAGTCTCTATAGATAACACAACGTGACACAGAACATAGTCTCTATAGATAACACAACATGACACAGAACATAGTCTCTATAGATAACACAACATGACACAGAACATAGTCTCTATAGATAACACAACATGACACAGAACATAGTCTCTATAGATAACACAACATGACACAGAACATAGTCTCTATAGATAACACAACATGACACAGAACATAGGGCTCTATAGATAACACAACGTGACACAGAACATAGTCTCTATAGATAACACAACATGACACAGAACATAGTCTCTATAGATAACACAACATGACACAGAACATAGTCTCTATAGATAACACAACATGACACAGAACATAGTCTCTATAGATAACACAACATGACACAGAACATAGTCTCTATAGATAACACAACATGACACAGAACATAGGGTCTCTATAGATAACACAACATGACACAGAACATAGTCTCTATAGATAACACAACATGACACAGAACATAGTCTCTATAGATAACACAACGTGACACAGAACATAGTCTCTATAGATAACACAACGTGACACAGAACATAGTCTCTATAGATAACACAACATGACACAGAACATAGTCTCTATAGATAACACAACATGACACAGAACATAGTCTCTATAGATAACACAACATGACACAGAACATAGTCTCTATAGATAACACAACGTGACACAGAACATAGGGCTCTATAGATAACACAACGTGACACAGAACATAGTCTCTATAGATAACACAACATGACACAGAACATAGTCTCTATAGATAACACAACATGACACAGAACATAGTCTCTATAGATAACACAACATGACACAGAACATAGTCTCTATAGATAACACAACATGACACAGAACATAGTCTCTATAGATAACACAACATGACACAGAACATAGTCTCTATAGATAACACAACATGACACAGAACATAGTCTCTATAGATAACACAACATGACACAGAACATAGTCTCTATAGATAACACAACATGACACAGAACATAGTCTCTATAGATAACACAACGTGACACAGAACATAGTCTCTATAGATAACACAACATGACACAGAACATAGTCTCTATAGATAACACAACATGACACAGAACATAGTCTCTATAGATAACACAACATGACACAGAACATAGTCTCTATAGATAACACAACATGACACAGAACATAGTCTCTATAGATAACACAACATGACACAGAACATAGTCTCTATAGATAACACAACATGACACAGAACATAGTCTCTATAGATAACACAACATGACACAGAACATAGTCTCTATAGATAACACAACATGACACAGAACATAGTCTCTATAGATAACACAACATGACACAGAACATAGGGCTCTATAGATAACACAACATGACACAGAACATAGTCTCTATAGATAACACAACATGACACAGAACATAGGGCTCTATAGATAACACAACATGACACAGAACATAGTCTCTATAGATAACACAACATGACACAGAACATAGTCTCTATAGATAACACAACGTGACACAGAACATAGTCTCTATAGATAACACAACATGACACAGAACATAGTCTCTATAGATAACACAACATGACACAGAACATAGTCTCTATAGATAACACAACATGACACAGAACATAGTCTCTATAGATAACACAACGTGACACAGAACATAGTCTCTATAGATAACACAACATGACACAGAACATAGTCTCTATAGATAACACAACATGACACAGAACATAGTCTCTATAGATAACACAACGTGACACATAACATAGGGCTCTATAGATAACACAACATGACACAGAACATAGGGTCTCTATAGATAACACAACATGACACAGAACATAGTCTCTATAGATAACACAACATGACACAGAACATAGTCTCTATAGATAACACAACATGACACAGAACATAGTCTCTATAGATAACACAACATGACACAGAACATAGTCTCTATAGATAACACAACGTGACACAGAACATAGTCTCTATAGATAACACAACATGACACAGAACATAGTCTCTATAGATAACACAACATGACACAGAACATAGTCTCTATAGATAACACAACATGACACAGAACATAGTCTCTATAGATAACACAACATGACACAGAACATAGTCTCTATAGATAACACAACATGACACAGAACATAGTCTCTATAGATAACACAACATGACACAGAACATAGTCTCTATAGATAACACAACATGACACATAACATAGGGCTCTATAGATAACACAACATGACACAGAACATAGTCTCTATAGATAACACAACATGACACAGAACATAGTCTCTATAGATAACACAACATGACACAGAACATAGTCTCTATAGATAACACAACATGACACAGAACATAGTCTCTATAGATAACACAACATGACCAGGAACATAGTCTCTATAGATAACACAACATGACACAGAACATAGGGCTCTATAGATAACACAACGTGACACAGAACATAGTCTCTATAGATAACACAACATGACACAGAACATAGGGCTCTATAGATAACACAACATGACACAGAACATAGTCTCTATAGATAACACAACATGACACAGAACATAGTCTCTATAGATAACACAACGTGACACAGAACATAGTCTCTATAGATAACACAACATGACACAGAACATAGTCTCTATAGATAACACAACATGACACAGAACATAGTCTCTATAGATAACACAACATGACACAGAACATAGTCTCTATAGATAACACAACATGACACAGAACATAGTCTCTATAGATAACACAACATGACACAGAACATAGGGCTCTATAGATAACACAACATGACACAGAACATAGTCTCTATAGATAACACAACATGACACAGAACATAGTCTCTATAGATAACACAACATGACACAGAACATAGTCTCTATAGATAACACAACATGACACAGAACATAGTCTCTATAGATAACACAACATGACACAGAACATAGTCTCTATAGATAACACAACATGACACAGAACATAGTCTCTATAGATAACACAACATGACACAGAACATAGTCTCTATAGATAACACAACGTGACACAGAACATAGTCTCTATAGATAACACAACATGACACAGAACATAGTCTCTATAGATAACACAACATGACACAGAACATAGTCTCTATAGATAACACAACATGACACAGAACATAGTCTCTATAGATAACACAACATGACACAGAACATAGGGCTCTATAGATAACACAACATGACACAGAACATAGTCTCTATAGATAACACAACATGACACAGAACATAGTCTCTATAGATAACACAACATGACACAGAACATAGTCTCTATAGATAACACAACGTGACACAGAACATAGTCTCTATAGATAACACAACATGACACAGAACATAGTCTCTATAGATAACACAACATGACACAGAACATAGTCTCTATAGATAACACAACATGACACAGAACATAGTCTCTATAGATAACACAACATGACACAGAACATAGTCTCTATAGATAACACAACATGACACAGAACATAGGTCTCTATAGATAACACAACATGACACAGAACATAGTCTCTATAGATAACACAACATGACACAGAACATAGGCTCTATAGATAACACAACGTGACACAGAACATAGTCTCTATAGATAACACAACATGACACAGAACATAGTCTCTATAGATAACACAACATGACACAGAACATAGTCTCTATAGATAACACAACATGACACAGAACATAGTCTCTATAGATAACACAACATGACACAGAACATAGTCTCTATAGATAACACAACATGACACAGAACATAGTCTCTATAGATAACACAACATGACACAGAACATAGTCTCTATAGATAACACAACGTGACACAGAACATAGTCTCTATAGATAACACAACATGACACAGAACATAGTCTCTATAGATAACACAACATGACACAGAACATAGGGCTCTATAGATAACACAACGTGACACAGAACATAGTCTCTATAGATAACACAACATGACACAGAACATAGGGCTCTATAGATAACACAACATGACACAGAACATAGTCTCTATAGATAACACAACATGACACAGAACATAGTCTCTATAGATAACACAACGTGACACAGAACATAGTCTCTATAGATAACATAACATGACACAGAACATAGTCTCTATAGATAACACAACATGACACAGAACATAGTCTCTATAGATAACACAACATGACACAGAACATAGTCTCTATAGATAACACAACATGACACAGAACATAGTCTCTATAGATAACACAACATGACACAGAACATAGGGCTCTATAGATAACACAACGTGACACAGAACATAGTCTCTATAGATAACACAACATGACACAGAACATAGTCTCTATAGATAACACAACGTGACACAGAACATAGTCTCTATAGATAACACAACATGACACAGAACATAGTCTCTATAGATAACACAACATGACACAGAACATAGTCTCTATAGATAACACAACATGACACAGAACATAGTCTCTATAGATAACACAACATACACAGAACAAGACTCTAACATGAACACAACATGACACAGAACATAGTCTCTATAGATAACACAACGTGACACAGAACATAGTCTCTATAGATAACACAACATGACACAGAACATAGTCTCTATAGATAACACAACGTGACACAGAACATAGTCTCTATAGATAACACAACATGACACAGAACATAGTCTCTATAGATAACACAACATGACACAGAACATAGTCTCTATAGATAACACAACATGACACAGAACATAGTCTCTATAGATAAAAACACAACATGACACAGAACATAGGGCTCTATAGATAACACAACGTGACACAGAACATAGTCTCTATAGATAACACAACATGACACAGAACATAGTCTCTATAGATAACACAACATGACACAGAACATAGTCTCTATAGATAACACAACATGACACAGAACATAGTCTCTATAGATAACACAACATGACACAGAACATAGTCTCTATAGATAACACAACATGACACAGAACATAGTCTCTATAGATAACACAACATGACACAGAACATAGTCTCTATAGATAACACAACGTGACACAGAACATAGTCTCTATAGATAACACAACATGACACAGAACATAGTCTCTATAGATAACACAACATGACACAGAACATAGTCTCTATAGATAACACAACGTGACACAGAACATAGTCTCTATAGATAACACAACATGACACAGAACATAGTCTCTATAGATAACACAACATGACACAGAACATAGTCTCTATAGATAACACAACATGACACAGAACATAGTCTCTATAGATAACACAACGTGACACAGAACATAGTCTCTATAGATAACACAACATGACACAGAACATAGTCTCTATAGATAACACAACATGACACAGAACATAGTCTCTATAGATAACACAACATGACACAGAACATAGTCTCTATAGATAACACAACATGACACAGAACATAGTCTCTATAGATAACACAACATGACACAGAACATAGGGCTCTATAGATAACACAACGTGACACAGAACATAGTCTCTATAGATAACACAACATGACACAGAACATAGTCTCTATAGATAACACAACGTGACACAGAACATAGTCTCTATAGATAACACAACATGACACAGAACATAGTCTCTATAGATAACACAACATGACACAGAACATAGTCTCTATAGATAACACAACATGACACAGAACATAGGGCTCTATAGATAACACAACATGACACAGAACATAGTCTCTATAGATAACACAACATGACACAGAACATAGGGCTCTATAGATAACACAACATGACACAGAACATAGTCTCTATAGATAACACAACATGACACAGAACATAGTCTCTATAGATAACACAACATGACACAGAACATAGTCTCTATAGATAACACAACATGACACAGAACATAGTCTCTATAGATAACACAACGTGACACAGAACATAGTCTCTATAGATAACACAACATGACACAGAACATAGGTCTCTATAGATAACACAACGTGACACAGAACATAGTCTCTATAGATAACACAACATGACACAGAACATAGTCTCTATAGATAACACAACATCACACAGAACATAGTAAACACTAACATTAACACAACATGACACAGAACATAGTCTCTATAGATAACACAACGTGACACAGAACATAGTCTCTATAGATAACACAACATGACACAGAACATAGTCTCTATAGATAACACAACGTGACACAGAACATAGTCTCTATAGATAACACAACATGACACAGAACATAGTCTCTATAGATAACACAACATGACACAGAACATAGTCTCTATAGATAACACAACATGACACAGAACATAGTCTCTATAGATAACACAACATGACACAGAACATAGTCTCTATAGATAACACAACATGACACAGAACATAGTCTCTATAGATAACACAACATGACACAGAACATAGTCTCTATAGATAACACAACATGACACAGAACATAGTCTCTGTAGATAACACAACATGACACAGAACATAGTCTCTATAGATAACACAACATGACACAGAACATAGTCTCTATAGATAACACAACATGACACAGAACATAGTCTCTATAGATAACACAACATGACACAGAACATAGTCTCTATAGATAACACAACATGACACATAACATAGTCTCTATAGATAACAAAACATGACACAGAACATAGTCTCTATAGATAACACAACATGACACAGAACATAGTCTCTATAGATAACACAACATGACACATAACATAGTCTCTATAGATAACACAACATGACACAGAACATAGTCTCTATAGATAACACAACGTGACACAGAACATAGTCTCTATAGATAACACAACATGACACAGAACATAGGGCTCTATAAATAACACAACATGACACAGAACATAGTCTCTATAGATAACACAACATGACACAGAAAATAGTCTCTATAGATAACACAACGTGACACAGAACATAGTCTCTATAGATAACATAACATGACACAGAACATAGTCTCTATAGATAACACAACATGACACAGAACATAGTCTCTATAGATAACACAACATGACACAGAACATAGTCTCTATAGATAACACAACATGACACATAACATAGTCTCTATAGATAACACAACATGACACAGAACATAGGGCTCTATAGATAACACAACGTGACACAGAACATAGTCTCTATAGATAACACAACATGACACAGAACATAGTCTCTATAGATAACACAACATGACACAGAACATAGTCTCTATAGATAACACAACATGACACAGAACATAGGGCTCTATAGATAACACAACATGACACAGAACATAGTCTCTATCGATAACACAACATGACACAGAACATAGGGCTCTATAGATAACACAACGTGACACAGAACATAGTCTCTATAGATAACACAACATGACACAGAACATAGTCTCTATAGATAACACAACATGACACAGAACATAGTCTCTATAGATAACACAACGTGACACAGAACATAGTCTCTATAGATAACACAACATGACACAGAACATAGTCTCTATAGATAACACAACATGACACATAACATAGTCTCTATAGATAACACAACATGACACAGAACATAGTCTCTATAGATAACACAACGTGACACATAACATAGGGCTCTATAGATAACACAACGTGACACAGAACATAGTCTCTATAGATAACACAACATGACACAGAACATAGTCTCTATAGATAACACAACATGACACAGACCATAGTCTCTATAGATAACACAACATGACACAGAACATAGTCTCTAGTGATAACACAACATGACACAGAACATAGTCTCTATAGATAACACAACGTGACACAGAACATAGTCTCTATAGATAACATAACATGACACAGAACATAGTCTCTATAGATAACACAACATGACACAGAACATAGTCTCTATAGATAACACAACATGACACAGAACATAGTCTCTATAGATAACACAACGTGACACAGAACATAGTCTCTATAGATAACACAACATGACACAGAACATAGTCTCTATAGATAACACAACATGACATAGAACATAGTCTCTATAGATAACACAACATGACACAGAACATAGGGCTCTGTAGATAACACAACATGACACAGAACATAGTCTCTATAGATAACACAACATGACACAGAACATAGTCTCTATAGATAACACAACATGACACAGAACATAGTCTCTATAGATAACACAACATGACACAGAACATAGTCTCTATAGATAACACAACATGACACAGAACATAGTCTCTATAGATAACACAACATGACACAGAACATAGGGCTCTATAGATAACACAACGTGACACAGAACATAGTCTCTATAGATAACACAACATGACACAGAACATAGGGCTCTATAGATAACACAACATGACACAGAACATAGTCTCTATAGATAACACAACATGACACAGAACATAGTCTCTATAGATAACACAACGTGACACAGAACATAGTCTCTATAGATAACATAACATGACACAGAACATAGTCTCTATAGATAACACAACATGACACAGAACATAGTCTCTATAGATAACACAACATGACACAGAACATAGTCTCTATAGATAACACAACATGACACATAACATAGTCTCTATAGATAACACAACATGACACAGAACATAGGGCTCTATAGATAACACAACGTGACACAGAACATAGTCTCTATAGATAACACAACATGACACAGAACATAGTCTCTATAGATAACACAACGTGATACAGAACATAGTCTCTATAGATAACATAACATGACACAGAACATAGTCTCTATAGATAACACAACATGACACAGAACATAGTCTCTATAGATAACACAACATGACACAGAACATAGTCTCTATAGATAACACAACATTAAACACACATCATTAAACACAACATTAAACACAACATGACACAGAACATGGTCTCTATAGATAACACAACGTGACACAGAACATAGTCTCTATAGATAACACAACATGACACAGAACATAGTCTCTATAGATAACACAACATGACACAGAACATAGTCTCTATTGATAACACAACATGACACATAACATATTCTCTATAGATAACACAACATGACACAGAACATAGTCTCTATAGATAACACAACATGACACAGAACATAGTCTCTATAGATAACACAACATGACACAGAACATAGGGCTCTAGAGATAACACAACGTGACACAGAACATAGTCTCTATAGATAACACAACATGACACAGAACATAGTCTCTATAGATAACACAACATGACACAGAACCTAGTCTCTATAGATAACACAACATGACACAGAACATAGTCTCTATAGATAACACAACATGACACAGAACATAGTCTCTATAGATAACACAACATGACACAGAACCTAGTCTCTATAGATAACACAACATGACACAGAACATAGTCTCTATAGATAACACAACGTGACACAGAACATAGTCTCTATAGATAACACAACATGACACAGAACATAGTCTCTATAGATAACACAACATGACACAGAACATAGTCTCTATAGATAACACAACATGACACATAACATAGTCTCTATAGATAACACAACATGACACAGAACATAGTCTCTAGAGATAACACAACATGACACAGAACATAGTCTCTATAAATAACACAACATGACACAGAACATAGTCTCTATAGATAACACAACATGACACAGAACATAGTCTCTATAGATAACACAACATGACACATAACATTAAACACAACAGAACATAGAGAGAGAGTGTGTGTGTGTGTGTGTGTTTGCGTGTGCCTGTG